>NC_137804.1:51767384-51804884 GCF_963383645.1 Muscardinus avellanarius | reverse complement strand
CATCGCCGATACAGAGAGCTGTACGTGGTCCAGCCCCAGAGGCTCTGTGACGAAATCCCCTGTGCACGGTAAACACATGGAGACTGAACATCAAGACCCGACAGGACCCACCCGACGGGAATCAGAGGAGGCCCGGCAGGCCCTCAGCCAAAGTGTAACACGGCTTGCAAATAACACGGCTCACAAAGCCCTCCCTTGGGCGGCCCGTTTCCAAGAGCGGTCGGGGCAGATCAGCTCGCTGAAAGACAAGCGCGACACGCTCAGTTGTCTGAAGGCTCAGCGGTTCCGCAGCTGGCCCAGAAAGGTGCCGCGGCTGGCGAGGAAAACCCAGGTCTTCCGCAGAGAGGCTGAGAAACCCAAAAGGTAGAAAACTGCGGTGATCTAAAATCGCATCCATTGTACGGGAGGATCGTAGTTTGTGGCCAGCCTCAGCTACTACTTGGTGAAGCCCTTTGTAACTCAGTGAGACCCTGTTTTAAAATAAAGAATAAAAAAATAGGGCTGGGGGTGTCATTTGGAGGTAGAATGGCCCTGGGTTCCATCCCCAGTACAGCAAATAAACAAATAAATAAATAACGCCCATTGTAATTGCGATGGTTATATATTTTTAAAAGCAGCTTTGAATTAGGTCCCTGTTAGGTAAAGATTTACAAACTTGGGCCAAATTCCAACAGTCTCAACTTTTTTCAAGCAACTCCAGGAAGCCGCTGTGCAAATTTGGGGGAAAGGGAGCATCAAGACCAGGTTTTGGGGTTACTGGGGGCCTGGGGTTTGCTTGACTGGGTTTTTAAGGGCCGTGAAGTATGAGCGGGCATGTTCTAACCTGGGCTGGGTTGCTAGGAGGTAAGCTGCCCGTGGTCCTCTTGCCCTGGGAATCTCCATTTTCTTTTTTTCTTTTTTCTTTATTTGCAGGTCCGGGGATGGAACCCACGGGCATTCTACCTCCGAGCTACACCCCCTGACCTATTTTTTATTCTTTATTTTGAAACCCGGTCTCACTAAGTTGCAGAGGGCCTCACTAACTAGCTGAGGCCGTCCGTGAACTGTGATCCTCCCGTCTCAGCCTCCTGAATGCTGGGATGACAAGCGTGCGCCACCACGCCCGGCTTTCCACTTACCCCGAAAGAAAAATGGTCTCCTCATGAGTTGGGCTAGACATGATAGAGACCTTGTCTTGCCAAACAATAGACCTTGTTCTGTGGACAGAACTTTTCGGAGGAACTCCAGAGACCACAGTGAGGTGTGAAAACCAAGATTCTCGAAGCCAGTTTGGGGCGCACACAACCCAGGGCCCAGGGCCCCTTCAAATGACCTCCTGGGCTCAAGTTGGTGGGAGAGTCAGGCCAGAGGAAGGTCTGTGGTGCCATGTTGCCCAGCACCCAGGGACAGCCCGCAATGTCTTCTGAGAGACGAGGACAGTAGCTATCAGCTTTGGTGTTCACTTTTCAGAATCCCCTGGATCTTAGGGTGAGCTGGGGAACTCAGAGGCTCCCCCCCCAAAAAAAAAATCCTTAACTCTATGAACAGAAGCTTCCGGCTGGAATTTGATACCTGTGCCAAACACATACACACACCCTCCTAAACCAACAGGGTGAACTCAGCCATGCGCACAAAACAAAATCCACGAGCAAATAATGAGTGTGGGAGAACCTGATCACACCTCTGGTGGACCATGCCAGAGAGGAGCAGGTCAGACGGGGCTTGGGAAGGGGGTTCACGGGGCCCTCCTGCGGTTTCTCTTGGGGGGAGAGAAGACGTTCAGTATTTATTTTCTGACAGACAGTATCAGCAGGCCCTACAGGGATTTCTCCGTAGCTCACTAGGTATCACGAGCCCCAGGTGAGAAGACGCTGGTGTGGTCTCCGCCACACACCCACTTCACAGTGTGAACAGGCACTAGCATCGCGTTGGCTTACAGCTCCAGAAGGAAAGGTACAACTTGGCAAAACCTTATTGTTTTATCCTAAAGTCAGGTACAATCACTAAAAGATAAACACTTTGGTCAACAGTCCTAATTCACCATTCAGTAAGGGCCTTGGACACAGTGGGGAAGAATTCTCAGCCCAGAATTCTTGGACTCTTGGGGGATCTCTCTCTCTCTCTCTCTCTCTCTCTCTCTCTCTCTCTCTCTCTCTCTCTCTCTCTCTCTCTCCTCTTTAAGCCCATCCCTTGCTCTATAGTAATGATTACATGTATTCCTCCAGCAATTCCAATAGCTCTCACTGGTATCAAGGGCAACCTTGACTGGAAGCAGGGTCAAATCAGAAAGGGGCATGACCTCTGGCATTGTATAACTCCAGCTTGGATCTTTACTTACTTTTCCTTTTTAAAATGGAACTGGGGGTGGAACCCAGGCGTGTTCTACCTCTGAGCTATACCCCCCGCCTTGTTTATTTTCTACTTTGAAGCAGGGTCTTGCCAAGCCACTGCATGTGATCTTGAACCCGGGAGCCTCCTGTCTCCGCCTCCCAATACTGGGGTCACAGGTGCGAGCCACTGCGCCCAGCCGCCCAGCCGGGCTTCTATCTTTATAAGTTTTTAGCACTTGACTCAAAGGTAAGAAAGGGCTCTTGTAACTTAGTTACAACACAGCCTCTTTGTTTTGTTGAAAACTGCAAGACTTTAGTTTTAAAATAAAGTGTATGCCGCACGTGGTGGCGGCGCACGCTTGTAATCCCCGCGCTTGGGAGGCGGAGACAGGAGACAGGAGGATCGCGCTGATTCAAAGCCATCCTCGCTGGCTTAAGAGACCCTGTTTCCAAATAAAAAAGTATAAAATGGGTCTGGGAGTGTAGCCCAGAGGTAGTAGGGTTTCCAGGAACCCCAGTACCACCAAAATAAAATAAAGTGTAGAAGAAAGACAGAGAAGAAAGGAGGAGGAGGAGGAGGAGGAGGAGGAGGAGGAGGAGGAGGAGGAGGAGGAAGAGGAGGAGGAGGACCAGGGGAAGAAGGAGGAAGAAGAGGAAAAGGAGGTGGAGGAGGAGGAGGAGGACCGGAGGAGGAAGAGGAGGAGAAGGAGGTGGAGGAGGAGGAGGAGGGGGAGGACCGGAGGAGGAAGAGGAGGAGGAGGAGGACCAGGGGAAGAAGGAGAAAGAGGAGGAGAAGGAGGTGGAAGAGGAGGAGGAGGAAGAGGAGGAGGAGGAGGAGGACCAGGGGAAGAAGGAGGAAGAGGAGGAGAAGGAGGTGGAGGAGGAGGAGGAGGACGACAACGACGACGACGACGATGAGGGGAAGAAGGAGGAGGAGGAGGAGGAGGAGGAGGAGGAGGAGGAGGAGGAGGAGGAGGAGAGGATCATCTTGACCTGTCTTTTTTGCAATGAGCACAACTTTCTCTGTCAACAAATGAGTCATGGATTTCATAAGTCGTCTGATTCACCCTTTTCATTTTACATATGAGGAAATGGGGAGACAAAGAAGCCAAGTAACTTGTCCGCGGTCACACATCTTTAGCACGATGATGGGTGCAAACGTTCTGTTAAAACTAGTCCCCGGCTATTGCTGAGCAGCTTATTGTTATTTCCTGCTCATTCTTTCCACGAGAGAAACTTGTGTTGAGGAAAAAAAGAACTGGCATGTCACACTGAAAAGAAGGGAAACTCGGCTGGACGGACCTGCCGTTCCTTTTTCTTTTATTCCCTTTTCTTTTCTTTGTGGTGTTGGGGATTGAACCAGGGCCTCAGACATCCTAGGGGAGCGCTCTACCACAGAGCTACACCCCCAGCCCAAACTACCCATTTCTTATCCGTCATGGGCTTAGAAAGCTATTGCATGAACCCTATAAACAGCACCCCCCTTGGGGAGCCAGATAGCACTGGGTATCACCATTGCAAGACTCAAGAACCAAACCTCACGTCTACTTTACTCTGTGCCTGGTAAAGAAAACTCCAGAATTAGCTGTTCTGCTCTCTTACAAAGACATCATTTTCTTTTACCTACAGAGACCCCTCTTGCTTTTGCAGCAGACATCTAAACTAAAAACTCCTTTCCCAGAACTCTTCCAGTTTCATGGGAAGAGCACGTCTTCAGTTGCCTGGGCACGTGATTCTCACTCGCTTTGACTGGTTTGCTGGGAAAGTCAAAAGCACAGTAACAGGAAAACACCCTCCGCGTGCGTGGTACGTCGCTGTTATCACAGTGGTGTGCCAAGGTGTTGACGTGTTTTCCATTGCTATAACGGCATACCTGAGACTGGGTACTTTATACAGGAAAAAAGATACCTTTAAAAGTCCCACTACCTCTTAGGTAGATTTAGGGGTGTCCGCGGTGAGAACCTGAGAACGGTAATTCACGCTCAGCTTCAGAACCTGGGGGCCCAGCGAGACCCGGCGGTCCCCCACCCCGGGGTGCAGAGCGGTTCAACAGAGCTGGGTCTCCCGACCTGGACCTTCTCGGGTTCCTGAAACCTGCCAGGTGCGTCGGGGTCCAGCCGGCTTAGGGTTTTGCTAATCTACTTCTGTGTAACTAATGACCCCGGAATTTAGCAGCTTGGAATAGCAGCCATTGTTTCATTAGACTTTTCTCGGGATGCTGTGTCAGGATGCCTGGGGTCGCTGGGCCGGGCTTCTCCAGCTAGGGATGCGCTGAGCTAGAAGGCCCTAGAAGGGGCACCTTGCTGCTTCTCTGTCTGTCTGTCTGTCTGTCTGTCTGTCTGTCTGTCTTGCTGTCCCTAAGTCAGGCTTCCTCATACTCTGGAAGCCCCAGGACAATCACTCTTCTAACACGGCTTCTTACTGCCCCGGATGTGCGGGAACACTCCAAGACTAGCAAAAGTGAGGGCCGCAGCTCTCAGGAGGAGCGGCTTTCCTAAGACCTTCCGCAGCCGGGCGCAGCGGTTCAAATCCCAGTACTTGGGAGGCTGAGACGGGAGGAGCGCAGCTGCAAGGCCAGCCTCAGCAACTTTATGAGACCCTCAGCAACTGAGTGCGACCTTGTTTCAAAATGAACAATAATGATAAAAGAAGAAGAAGGGCTGAAGGAATAACTCAGAGATGGAAGGCCCCCCTGGTTCGACTCCCAGTACAAAGAAAAAGAGTGAACCTTTTAACAAAGGGGCCCAGGATAACACAAAAGAAATGTGCACCGCAGGGCTCCTTAGACAATGAGCTACAGAATACATACGGTCAGCGCTCAGTGGGGAGTTGCTTTCCCAGAAACGGCAGGGTCAAAGTTGAAAGGTCAGAGTTCCAATACAGGCCGACCTCCTGCTAGCCTGTGACCTTCTTAGGAAAGCTGGGACCTCCATCTCGCCGAGCCTTGGTTTGCTCAGCTATGAACGGAGGTTAATTTGTGAGGAGTCAGTGAAAACATGGATACCGGGAAATCGTGGTGCACACCCGTAATCCCTGCACCGCGGAGCCTGAGACAGAATGATCTCAGCTTCCAGGCCAGCCTCTGCACCTTAGCGGGACCCTCAGGAACTCCGTGAGACCTCGCTTCAAAATTAAGAAAATAAGAATAAAGGGCTGGGGCAAGCATGGTGGTCCCTGCCTGCAATCCCAGGACTTGGGAGGCTGAGAAAAGAGGATCACGGGTTCAAGGCCAGCTTCGGCCACCTTGCCAGGCCAGCTGCAAGTTAGTAAGATCCTATTTAGAAAGAAATAAAGCCGGGCGCGGTGGCGCACGCTTGTCATCCCAGTACTTGGGAGGCTGAGACGGGAGGACCGCAGGTTCGCAGCCAGCCTCAGCTACTTGGCGAGGCCCTCCGCAACTTAGTGAGACGCTGTTTCAAAATAAAGAATAAAAAATAGGGCTGGGGGTGTAGCTTGTAGGTAAAATGCTCCTAGGTTTAATCTATACACACAAAATAAATAAATAAATAAATAAATAAATAAATAAAAATTGGACTGGGGGTGTAGCTCAGAGGTAAAATGCTCCTGGGTTTAGTCTACACACAAAATAAATAAATAAATAAATAGGACTAAGGGTGTAGCTCAGAGGTAAAATACTCCTAGGTTTAATCTACACACACAAAATAAATAAATACCTTTCTGAATAGTTGAAACTAGAGTTGGGGGTTTAGGAGGGAGATAAAAACACCAACCGGGTTATCAGAGACCGCTGTTTTATCAGGCCCCAACCCTCGTGCCCTCCAGAGAGCCAGCCCGCCGGGGTAAAGGGAGCGATGGGCCACGCGTCTGGAGAGTTGCGCGTAGTCCCGATGGGCTGAGTCACGCGGCGGAGCGGAGGCCGCTGCTTTATAGGCATGCCGTTCTCTCGCGACATCTGTAGCACCACGATGTTTGGAGTCTCGAGGCACCTGGCGTCTCGTGATATCTCCACTTCTGGCTTCTGCTTCCTGTTCCGCTGGGAGATCACGTGGGGGAGGGACCCGACTTATCACTTTCCTTTTCGTTCAAAATTAGCCAAGAGCCAGCCAAGCCCGCGGGGCAGAGAAAATCAAGACCCTAGAGCCTCTTCAGTCTCCCGCCCTTGGGTTCCATCTTCAAATTGTTTTTTTTGTTTGTTTGGGTTTTTTGGGTTTTTTTTTTTTTTTATTTTGGTGGTACTGGGATTCCTGGAAGCCCTTTTACCTCTGAGCTACACTCCCAGACCTATTTTTATACTTTTTTATTTGGAAACAGGGTCTCCTAAGCCAGCGCGCGCGGCTGGCTTCGAACCTGCGCCATCCTCCTGTCTCCGCCTCCCAAGCGCGGGGATGACAAGCCTGGCCACCAGGCCCGGCTTCAAATTGTTTTACTTCAGTTCTCTCGCTGCTTACGTAAGATGCAAGCCACGCTGCTTACCCGGACGGATTGTTGCGTGGATGAGAGTGAGGCGGCGGCCAGCACAGTGCCCAGAACATAGTAGGTACTCAAGAAACTGCGCTCTCCCCTGCCCGCCTCCCAGGGCTACTTTCCTCTGATGCTATGATGCTCTAAAACCCCAGCTTTGGGAACCGCGGGCCGCATGGAATATTCCTGGAACAGCAGCAACATTATCTACCCAGATGGTACCCCAAAGGGAAGTGCCCTCAGATACCGGCCTTCCAGCCTTCCAGACTCAACCGCAGCCACGCCAGAGCGGAGGCGTCCAGCCGACAAGGTTATCTGCCCCCAGAACCTCTCGCCATTCCCAAGCCCGGCGTAGGAAACGAGCGAGGGCCTGGCCTGGGCTGCGGAGCCTGCCCCAGGGCTCGTTGCAGGGACCCGCCTGCGATCCCAGCCCCTGGGCCTGCTTTGTGTCTTCGGCAGCAAGATGTCCAAGAGACACCTTCTGCCTGCCTTCTGAGACCAGCGATCCCATTGGACTGGACTATTTATTTATTTATTTATTTATTTATTTATATTTGCAGTACTGGGGATGGAACCCAGGGGCATTCTACCTCCGAGCTACACCCCCAGCCCTATTTTTTATTCTTTTTATTTTATTTATTTATTTTGTGGTACTGGGGGTGGAACCCCAGGGGCATTCTACCTCCGAGCTATACCACCAGCCCTATTTTTTATTCTTTTTATTTTTATTTATTTATTTATTTATTTATTTATTTATTTATTTATTTGCAGTACTGGGGATGGAACCCAGGGGCATTCTACCTCCGAGCTACACCACCAGCCCTTTTTTTATTCTTTTTATTTTATTTATTTATTTTGTGGTACTGGGGGTGGAACCCCAGGGGCATTCTACCTCCGAGCTATACCACCAGCCCTATTTTTTATTCTTTTTATTTTTATTTTATTTATTTATTTATTTATTTATTTATTTATTTATTTATTTATTTATTTGCAGTACTGGGGATGGAACCCAGGGGCATTCTACCTCCGAGCTACACCACCAGCCCTATTTTTTATTCTTTTTAATATTTATTTATTTATTTATTTATTTATTTATTTATTTATTTTCAGTACTGGGGATGGAACCCAGGGGCATTCTACCTCCGAGCTACACCCCCAGCCCTATTTTTTATTCTTTTTATTTTTATTTTATTTATTTATTTATTTATTTATTTATTTATTTATTTATTTTGCGGTACCGGGGATGGAACCCAGGGGCATTCTACCTCCGGGCTACACCCCCAACCTTATTTTTTTATCCTTTTTATTTTGAAACAGGATCTCACTGAGTTGCAAAGGTCCTCACTAAGTAGCTGAGGCTGGCCATGAACCGCGATCCTCCTGTCTGCGTCTCCCAAATACTTTATTGCAAGCATGCCTCACCACGCTTGGCTGGACTATTTATTAATAGAAAACTGGGAAATGTTCCATGGTAAAGAAATGATCTGCAGCTGGGCGTGGTGGCGCACGCTCGTCATCCCAGCATTTGGGAGGCTGAGACCGGAGGATGGCGGTTCACGGACGGCCTCAGCTACTTAGCAAGGCCCTCGGCAACTCAGTGAGACCCTGTTTTAAAACCTTCTTTCTTGTTTCAAAATAAAAAAGTAAATGGAACTTGGGATGGAGCTCAGAGGTAGAGCCCCCCTCCCCAAATTTGTTCCTCAGTGCTGCAAGAAAGAAAGGGGGGGGGAGAGAGAGAGAGAGAGGAAGGAGGAGGAGGAGGAGGAAGAGGAGGAGGAGGAGGAGGAAGAGGAGGAGGAGGAGGAGGAGGAAGAGGAGGAGGAGGAAGGAAGGGCAGGGCCCTCCAAAGCCTATAAGACTATAAGAGCGTGGCAGGAAGCCGGGGTCTCTGGGTTATGAAATGAATGAAAAAAAAAGGGGGACAATTGAGCCAGTCACCCCGCCAGCCAGCCAGCCAAGGAAGCAATATATTAATTTGTGAAATAAAACTTCAGTGCTTTACGCTGCCTCAAACAAAGGCATAGGAGTAAGCTTTGAAATTTTGCACAAAACAAAGTATATTTTGATAATTAGCCTTGGGGGATATTTTGTGTGGTGGGTTAGGAGGGGCAGGGGGAGCCACTGGGGCCGGGAAACGCGGCAGCCCCTCTGCTGTGGGGCGGGGATTCCTCTGCCAGCAGGGCCTGGGCGAGGGGCAGCTGTGTGTGGTGGGGGGTCCCGGCCTCCCCGGCTTTCCTGCCCCAGTGATGGCAACCAGCAGACACTGTCTCTAGACACCGCTGATGCTCAGAGGGGGGAAGACAGATCTCACTTGAAATACCCCGAAAACAAAAAGAGACCTGTGGCCTTAGAAGCACATGGCTGGGACCAGGGTGGGGACTGGGGGGATTTCTGGGATGCTGGTCATACCTTTTTTTTGGTTTTATCTCGGTGCTAGCTAACTTTGCACTTTCACTTTGTTAAAAAACAAAAAACAATTCATTGAAATAGTTGGTGTCGTGGTGCACAGCTCTATTCCCAGTACCTGGGAGGCTGAGCTGGGAGGATCTCAGGTTCAAGGCCAGGTTCAGCAACTTTGTGAGGCTCACAGCAACTTAGTGAGACCCTGTTTCAAAGTAAAATTGGGCTGAGGGTGGAGCTCAAAGGTAGACTGTCCACAGCTGTAATCCTCAGCGCTAATAATAATAATAATAATAATAATAATAATAAATAAAATCGGTATGAGCCTGGCGTGGTGGCGCATGTTTCTAATCCCAGTATTCGGGAGGCTGAGACAGGAGGATCACGGTTCACAGCCAGCCTCAGCTTCTACTTAGTGAGGCCCTTTACAACTCAGTGAGAACTTGTTTCAAAATAAAGAATAAAATATAGGGCTGGGGGTGTAGCTCGAAGTTTGAATGCCCCTGGGTTCCATTCCTAGTACCACAAAAAATTAAATAATAATAATAATAATAATAATAATAATAATAATAAATACAATATAAAATTGGGCCGGGCATGGTGGCACACGCTTATAATCCCTGCGCTTCAGAGGCGGAGACAGGAGAATCGCGCTGGTTCGGGGCCAGCCGCACTGGCTTAAGAGACCCTGTTTCCAAATAAATAAATAAATAAATAAATAAATAAATAAATAAATAAATATATAATATAATATATATAAATATTATAAAATAATATATAAATATATATTATATATAAATATATAATATATAAATATTATATATATATATATATATAATAGGTCTGGGAGTGTAGCCCGGAGGTAGAAGGGCTTCCAGGAACCCCAGTACCAAAAAAAAAAAAAATAGAAATTAAAATTAAAATTAAAAATTAAAAAATAAAATTGGGCTGGGGGTGTAGCTCAAAGGTAGAATGCCCCTGGCTTCAATCGTCAGCAACACACACACACACATACACACACACACACACACACACACACACATAATAATAATAATAATAATAATAATAATAATAATAAGTAAAATCTTTGTGGATGCAAAAGTGTTTTCTGCATTTCCCCATAAGTATAAAATTTGCTTCAAGGGCAAAGGGTTTGGGTTGATGGGAGAATCTGTCCAGTATCCCAGCATTTTCTGACAACCCACGATTAGTCTCAACCTCCGTGGCTATTTCTGAAAACGAGGGACCATTTTACAAAACTCCGGTGTGAATGACAACATTCCCAGCTCGGCCGGAGGGGAAGAACGCTCACGGAGGCAGGCGAGTGTGCCCCGCGAGCTCCGGCCACCAGGCCCCCCGCCGCCCCCGGCCTGGCACGGTCCGAAGGTGGGGTCCCTCACACACACCGATTACATTGTTGAGATTATCGCTGAGCGGTTCTGCTCGTCAGGCGTTGCCTTCCTTGCGATGGTGGCTGTCGGGTTCTTGGGCTGATAAGACACTTCTCGTTCTCCAGCGACTCACTGCTAGGGCTGAAAATAAAAACTTTGAAACGTCTCTCTAAGTCCGCTGGGATACTTTAATCTTGTCAGGGCCCCCGAATCCTGTTGAAATAACCTCGGGAAGCGGGGGTGGCTTTTGCGGGACTTTGCCTGTTTAGGAATTTTGTCTTATCTAATATTGTTTTAAATGAATAGACTGATGGCTGGTGCTTGAAAGGAGCTTAGGAATTATCTGTCCAGGGTGGTGATTGTAACTTAACCTACCTCACATCTGAGTCATTCCATCCTTACATCCCCGCTAAGGGGTAAACAGAGACCAGAGACATGACGCCGGGAGGGTTTGAAGTAGCCCGGGACATGCGTTTTCTGGAATTTCCTATAAGGGGAAATTTTCTCACTCTTGATTTTTTTTCCATTTGCAAACTAGATGACCTAGTACCCGACCTCGGAGTCCACTGAGCTCAAAGAGGTGCCCGGTCATGAATGTACAAGCCAAATATTCTCTGAAGGTTAAGGCTTCAAATGACATGATAAAAACTCTCGCAGAGCCGGGCGTGGTGGCGCACGCTTGTAATCCCAGCGTTCGGGAGGCTGAGACCTGGAGGATCACGGTTCGCGGACAGCCTCAGCTACTTAGTGAGGCCCTCTGCAACTCAGTGAGACCCGGTTTCAAAATAAAGAATAAAAAAAAAAAATAGGGCAGGGGGTGTAGCTCGGAGGTCAAATGCCCCTGGGTTCCACCCCCAGACCCACAAAAAAAAAAAAAAAACTCTCGCAGAGACGCTAAGCCATGAATCCTCTGGACCCGATCCATCCGATTTTCCCAGGTTCTTAGCTGTATTTTTAGAAAAAGGACCACAGTTCTTGCTCTGGGCTTTCAAGAAAAGGAGAGAAAAACCACTTCTTTTGTGCTCATGAGGCCTAAAATCGCCCCCCCCCCTTAGAAACAAAATGAGAACCAAATTGACGGAAATAGTGAGGAGCTGGAGAAAGAAATCACATCTTTTGCTCAAAGAGAAAAGCTGAGACTTCCTGGCTTAGCCAAAACCCGTGGCCTGCGGACGTTGCAAAGACAGCGGGCACTGTGTCTCCCGACACCTTCCCGCTCTGGGTCAAAAGATGTGGAACCGTACTGATTATTTTATCTTCTCGCGTGGGTTTGCAAACTAAGACTGGAGGACCACACCCAGCCGTGTTCGTTTGTCTGTGTCCGTGGCTGCTGTTGGGATCTGACGTCACAGCTGAGCGACTGTCGCCGGGACTGTGGAGCCACAGAACCAGAAATATGTCCTGCGTGGCCTTTTATAGAAAAAACAAAAAATGATCACCAAGCCCTGTGCTCCGCCTAGAAAGTTCCACTGAATCTACAAATTGTAATTAATGTTTAATCATCAGAAATATATTATCCTCACTTTTAGTGTTTATTTTATTTTATTGTGGTACTGGGATAGAACCCAGGGGGCCTTTTACCTCTGGTCTACACTCCCAGACCCATTTTATACTTTATTTGGAAACAGGCTCTCACTAAGTTGCCGAGAGCCTCACTAAGTAGCCGAGGCTGGCTTCGAACCCGCGCGATCCTCCTGTCTCAGCCTCCCAAGCGCGGGGATGACAAGCGTGCGCCACCATGACTAGCTAGTGTTTATTCTTTTTTTTTTTTTTTTTTTTTTGGTGGTACTTGGGTGGAGCCCAGGGGTTTTCTACCTCCGGGCTATCCTCCCAGACCCTTTTTTATATTTTATTTGGAAACAGGGGCTCACTAAGTTGCTGAGAGCCTCACTAAGTAGCCGAGGCTGGCTTCGAACCTGCGATCCTCCTGTCTCAGCCTCCCAAGCGCGGGGATGACAAGCGTGCGCCACCGCGCCAGGCTGATAGTGTTTACTCTTAAAGAATAAAACCTCTTAAGAAATCCTGCTTCGAAGGCCCCCATGTGGTACACTTGTGGCAATGTGAAACTTTTGTCCATTCTTACCATTGTGATCTCAATGTCTCCAACTCTCCATCGTACACCTATCATCCATCTCTCTCTCATTTCCCCCCCACACAGTCCTCATCTTCTTCCCACTAGTTTTCTCTTCCCTCTTCACTCTCTCCTACATCTTTTTTTCCCACCTTTCTAAATTCCCAGGAAAGAGCAAGGGTTTTGAATAGAACACATGCTCAGAGGAAAGAAGAAAGAATCACCCTGTGGAATCTACTTGGAAACAGATTCGTGGCGTTAGAAGAGAATGAGTGGGTCCAGGGAAGGGATGCAGGGGGATTTCTGAGATGCTGGTCATATATTTTTTTTTAACTCTCAATACTAGCTAATTTTGTGATTTCGTTTTGTTAAAAAGCCATCGAAGGCCGGCCGTGGTGTTGCACGCTTGTCATCCCAGCATTTTGGAGGCTGAGACGGGAGGATCTGGGTTCGCGGCCAGCCTCAGCTACTACTTAGGGAGGCCCTTTGCAACTCAGCGAGACCCGGTTTCAAAATAAAGAATGAGGCTGGGCGTGGTGGCGCACGCTTGTAATCCCTGTGCTTGGGAGGCTGAGACGGGAGGTTCGAAGCCAGCCTCAGCTACTTAGCGAGACCCTTGTTTCCAAATAAAGTATAAAATAGGTGTGGGAGTATAGTCCGGAGTAGAAAAGCCCCTGGGTTCCACCCCCAGGATCATAAATAAATAAATAAATAAATAAATAAATAAATAAATGAAAAATAGGGTAGACGGTGTAGCTCAGAGGTAGAATGCCCTGGTTTCCATCCCCAGTACCACACACACACACACACACACACACACACACACAAAGCACACACAAAACACTCATCAAAGTAGCTGGTAGTAGCTGGTATGGTGGTATACATCTGTAGTTCCATTACTTGGGAGGCTGAGACAGGAGGATCACAGGTGGGAGGCTAGCCTCAACAACTTAACAAGGCTCTCATCAACTTAGTGAGATCCTGATTCCCAATAAAATAAAATAAAATAGGGTTGAGAGGGTAGCTCAGAGGTAGAATGCCCCTGAGTTCAATGCTCAATACCACACACACAAAAATGAGATGATATGATCCTTCTTGGCCATAAACACGCATGACACATCCCCAAAACAAATTAAAACCTATCATGAGACACACCTAACTGGACGCTGTAACTCAGTCTAAGATGCCTGACACCTGCTCAGAACGCTTCCTTTGCCCGTGCCTACAGCAGGGCAAAGTCATCCCACCCGAAGCCTTTTTTTATAGTAAAATGTTGGCTAGCTCGTGTCACTTATTAACAAGGTCAAGATTTAAGCTCTAAATTATTATTTCCCCTGACTGCTTATGGCTCCTGTGCCATTGTGAAGTTAAAAAAAAAAAGAATCATAACGTGAACTTTCATCAGCCAGAAGAATATTTTTCTCTGAAAGAAGAAATTCTTTCTTTGAAACGGTCTGCATTAGCCATGGAGACGCAGCGGGGCCCGGCGGAACATCTCGGGCTGCACCAGCCTCTGTCGTTGAGAGCTTAGACAAGGTCCTCAAGCGCCTCTGCCCGCGGGTCATTCTCTGTAGCACCTGCCGTGGGGATCTGTGGTCAGAGGTCAGAGCAGCTCATTCTTCCCGGGCCCAGCCACCAGCTCTTACAGGTTGTAGATCTTCACACACAGGCCCCCGGCAGCTTCACAGAATTAGAAGGAAAGATTGTCCAGGCCATCGGTTTTATTTATTTTATTTTATTTTTTGGGGGGTGGTACTGGGGTTCCTGGAAGCCCTTCTACCTCCAGGCTACACTCCTAGACCTATTTTTACATTTTTATTTGGAAACAGGGTCTCCTAAGCCAGCGCGCGCGGCGGGCTTCGAACCTGCGCCATCCTCCTGTCTCCGCCTCCCAAGCGCGGGGATGACAAGCGTGCGCCACCGCGCCCGGCAGGCCATCGGTTTTAGATACGCCTTCAGCTGAGCTCTGCAGGGAATGGGGCTCTGGTGCATGGTGATCAGACAGGAAAATAAATATTCTGGATTATTGGAACCAAGACTGTGTGCAAGATTTTGTACCTGAAGGTTGATCCGATTGTAGTCATACTAGACAAATCCCTTCAAGTCTTGCAAACCAGCCCAGCCTTTCAAAGTTCCCCCGAAGCCAGCTGCTTCTCACAGCTCACCCTTTCTGCCTCTCTGCACTGCCTACCTTTGTATGTGGTGGTGGATGGAGGCTGGGGGTACTGGGAATTAAACCCAGGTGTGTTCTACCTTCGAGCTACACCCCCAGCCCTGTTTCTTTTTTATTTCAAAATAGGGTCTCGGAGTCAGGCGTGGCGGCGCACGCTTGTCATCCCAGCATTCGGGAGGCTGAGACAGGAGGATCGCAGGATCTCAGACAGCCTCAGCTACTTAGTGAGGCCCTCTGCAACTCAATGAGACCCTGTTTCAAAGTAAAGAATAAAAAATAGGGCTAGGGGTGTAGCTCGAAGGTAGAATGCCCCTGGGTGCCATCCCTAGCACCACAAAAAAATAAAATAGTGTCTCACTAAGTTGCCCAAGATGGCCTTGAACCTGTGATCCCCCCATCTCAGCCTCCCAAGTAATGGGATGACAGGTGTGAGCCACCACGCCCAGCCTGAGTGCCTTTGCTAGAACCTGTACTTGGTGACCATGCCTCTAGGAGGCACAAGGCCTTGCTCTTCCTAATTTATCAGGAAAATGAAACACGATCACTCTTCTTACGCCTCCATCAATAACTGTTTGAACCCATTTTTCTAGGGGCATTATCAAAATTATGTCACAATTCATCTTTATAGTCCAGGACAGGGACTCTCAAGGTACTGTGGCGGGCTCTAAAACCTCAACGTGTGCTCATCTTCAAAAAGAAACTTTTCCTGTCATCCAGAATAGAAGTAATTATTTTATCTTTTACAACATGTTAGTTCTTATATATCATATGCATTTCTCTTATTGTTAATTGTAATTATCTGTGCACTGCATCCCTTTGACAGCTCCCAGGGGCCCCTTGAAGACAAGGATCCTGTCCTCTCCAGCACTGGACCGCCTACAAGCCATTTTAATACATGCTTTCTTGTACACCCAGAAAAGCATTCCTGTCTTCAATTGGGCATTGAGACGGGAGTCTGCATGTCCTAACCCTGGTGTTTTTGTTCAATGTGACACAGTCCTGTTAACCAGCGGTTTGGGGAGTTTCTTGAAGACAGTCATTTCCCCGCTGTCTGCATCCCCCAGCCTCTCCTTTCCGATGCACACCCGGGCCGAGTCAGGTGGACGTCTCCAGTGGTATCAATCAGAGAAGGGAAGGAGCCGCCTTTGTTTCGTGGATAGGGACCAGCCCCTTGAGGAAGTTTGTGCTTCGCCAGAGAACTGAGATGATGCCCGGAAGACCAGACCCAGCTGGGGCAGAGAGGGAGGGCCACACAGCTGCTTGGAATCGTACCGGTACCCGGCCAGACTCTGGCGCGTTTTTGCAGACTCGGCCCCATGAAGAGCTATTTTCTGGACCCATGTTATCTGCTCAGCTCCTTCTGGCGATTCTGATGCATCTGTTCTAAACACAGCACCCTGCTGGATAAAGAAAATGCAGGCCTTTGGAGGAAGGGGATAAAAGGACATCCACCTCTCTCTCTCTGTGTCTCTCTCTCTCTATCTCTATCTCTATCCCTATCTCTCTCTCTTTTGCAGTACTGAGAACCCAGGCATTCTAGCTCTGAGCTACACCCTCAGCCCCATTTTTTATTCTTTATTTTGAAACAAGGTCTCACAGAGTTGCAAAGGGCCTCACTAAGTAGCTGAGGCTGTCCACAAACCCGGATCCTCCTGTCTCAGCCTCCCCAATGCTGGGATGACAAGCATACGCCATCACGCCCAGCTTCAAAAGGACATCTCTTGGCAAGATGGTTCACATCTCAGCCCGATATGGTCCTGAGACTTCCCTATGGGTCATTCTAGGCCCTTCTTGTCCCCTGAGGACCAAAAGCCCCCAGCAAGTGATGCTGGTATGGCAGCGGTGCGCTTTACAAATTCAAACGTGGGGAAAAAAACGTGCGCTTCCCTCAAGAGCTGGCTCTGCTTCCCAGCCCGGTGGCAGCGGCGTGACTGAGCCAGGAGAGCTCCCATCTGGTTTGCAGCTGCGGAGCCCAGCGGGGCCGGGGGCTTTGCAGGCGCTGGGGGCGCAGCCTGCAGAGATGCTTCTGTGTCCTCTTGGCATCCATTTCTGTAAGCGCTCACTTGGTCTATTCTCAAGTAAGCCCCTGAGATTTTGTCTTCCAAAGAAAAACATTCTCCACATTTCTGTCTTCATTTGGGCATAAAAATGGGAGACTTCCCCTTGTCTGGAAGCCTGGTGTTTTTACGCCCTTTAGCCAGTGTCCGCTGAGCATCTACCGCGGGCGCCATGGCTGGTAGATGTCTGGTGCCGGGAGCAGGATCCTGGCCTTGGAAGAGCCCACGGCTTTCAAGGGGATAGGACAGTGCGGGGATCATTATCATTAACCAGGCAATAAGTACCTAGGATAGAGAAGAACCAAGGTGCTGTAAAAGATAAGACTCGCTGATTCTATTTCAGGAGACAGGGAAAGCTTCATTTTAAAGATGAACACAGCTTGGGGTTTTAGAGCCGAGTGTGGTGGTGCATGTCCGTAATCCCAGGATTTCGGAGGCTGGGGAAGGAGGATGGCAGGTTTGAGGCCAGAGTGATACTTATCAAGACCCTGCTTCTAAACAAAAACAGGAATTCTTTTTTTTTTTTTTTTTTAGGCTGGGATGGAACTCAATAGCAGAATTCCCTGGGTTCAGTCCTTAATTCCACACACACAAAAAAGTAGGGATTTTAGGAGATGAAAAGGAATTTATCAAAAAAAGGCAATAATAATGATATTACATCTTTATATCTTTTATTATAAAACATATAATAACTGATATCTATATTCAGTGCCATTTACTGAGCATGTGTTGTATGACAGGCATTCTACTGAGAGATTTATAAGCATCACCTCATTTATTTCTCACAATAATTATGATAACAAAAATATACTCTTATGCCAGGCATAGTGAGCGCACCTGTAATCCCAGTACTTGGGAGGCTGAGACAGGAGGATCAGTAGGTTTGAGGACCGCCTCAGCTACTTAGTGAGGCCCTGTTTCAAAATTTAAAAAAATAACAAGGTTAAGGGTGTAGCTCAGAGGTAAAATGCCCCTGGGTTCAATCCTCAGTACTACAAAAAGAGAAAAAAATATATATATATAAGTATATATTATATATTTGTATTATATATATATACTTTCCACATAACTGGCTTGATCTAAGTATTTTACATGGAGACATAGAAGAAATTAGTTGGAACCTCAGGACTTTTTTGGTTTTGCACAACTCTGAGAATTGCCAAAAGAAAAATGTTTAATACTTTTCCACTGATTTTAAGTTTTTACTGTGTCAGAACTATGCTTAGAATACAGAAGAGGGAGCCGGGCGTGGTGGCGCAGGCTTGTCATCCCAGCGCTTGGGAGGCTGAGACAGGAGGATCGCACGGGTTCGAAGCCAGCCTCAGCTACTTAGTGAGGCTCTCAGCAACTTAGTGAGACCCTGTTTCCAAATAAAATATAAAATATGTCTGAGAGTATAGCTCGGAGGTAGAAAAGCCCCTGGGTTCCACCCCCGGTACCACACACACACACACACACACACACACACACACACAACACAAAATACAGAGGAGGGATAGAGAAGCTTGTCAGGTGGGAGAAAAAGGAATTCTTCATTCCTGCGTCTAACCCTGGGATTAGCCACAAGTGTATGGATATTATGATTATAGTTGTATATGTATTTTTTTATTTAGGAAAACAACTTTATCATTAAAATTCTACCAGAAAGAGAGAGAAAGAGAAAAGAAATTCTTTTTCATCCTTGGAGAACATCTGTGGTGAACTGCTCATGATCTTGTCAAAAATACCCGGAATCTGCTGGGCGTGGCGGCACATGCACCTGTGATCCCAGTGCTTGGGAGGCTGAAACAGGAGGGTCACAGGTTCAAAGCCAGCCTCAGCAACATAGTGAGACCCTAGGCAACTTAGCAGGATCTTGTTTCAAAATAAAAATAGGATAATGTATGAATATAATGCACCAATAAAAAATTATAAAAAATAGCCGGGCGTGGTGGCGCACGCTTGTCATCCCCGCGCTTGGGAGGTGGAGACAGGAGGATCGCGCATGTTCCAAGTCAGCCGCTCTGGCATAAGAGACCCTGTTTCCAAATTTAAAAAAAATATAAAAATAGGTCTGGGAGTGTAGCCTGGAGGTAAAAGGGCTTCCAGGAACCCCAGCACCATCAAAATAAATAAATAAATAAATAAATAAATAAATAAATAAATAAATAAATAAATATATATAGGGTTGGGAATACAGTTCAGGGGTTGAATGCCCTTGTGTTCAAGGACCGGTACCAAAAAATAAAATAAACTCCCTGAAGTCACTCTGGGAATTCAGCTTCTCTGGAGCGTGTGGATGCATGGCCGTGGCCACCGTCCTCTGGTTTCCATCGGGGATGGAGCGCTGGAGTCAGCCTGGCCGTGCAGACGAGCTCGCAGCCGTGTGTGGCTTGGCTCTGGACTCAGCTGTCCCTGTAGGCAGGTGACTCCCCTGCATCTGTCTCAGAAGGCTGCTGTGTCTGCAGCGTGAACGGCCTCACTGGGTAGTAGCTGAGGCTGTCCACAAAACGGACGGGAGGATCGGCGGTAACGCTGCTCCATAGGGGACAGTTTCCCCACGGTGATAGCTACTTCTGTCCCTTACAAAAACCACTCCCTCTGGCTTCTTTCTGGCCTCTGAATCCAAATTTTTTTTTTTTTTTTTTTTTTGGGTGGTACTGGGGTTCCTGGAAGCCCTTCTACCTCCGGGCTACACTCCCAGACCTATTTTATATTTTTTAAACAGGGTCTCTTAAACCAGCGCGGCTGGCTTCGAACCTGCGCGATCCTCCTGTCTCCGCCTCCCAAGCGCGGGGAAGACAAGCGTGCGCCACCACGCCCGGCTTCTCTGAATCCAACTTTAAGGTGCAAATGTGAAATAAAGCAAGGCCGCCTTTGTGCTATGGAGACATGACAAGTCCAGGAAGACAAGCCACCCAGCCAGGGGCTCACTCATCTGCCTCCATTAATGGATCAAACCCGACCTGGGAACCACGAAGCTCAACTATCCTGATGTTCAGTGTCCTGCCCAAGCCAAATCTCACCGATAGGATGCTCTTTGCAGAAATGTGCTGGTGGGCTCACCAAAGCCGTAGGAAATCCAATACGCTCCTCCCAGATGAGGCCCAGGGCAGCGCTTCTGCAAGGTGAAGGTGCCTTGGTCTCGGCATCCACCAGCTGATGACCCATCGGGTGGGCGGCAAGCACCTCACTCTTTTAAAAAGCCAGGCATTCGGCCGGGCGTGGTGGCGCACGCTTGTCATCCTCGCGCTTGGGAGGCGGAGACAGGAGGATTGCGCAGGTTCGAAGCCAGCCGCGCTGGCTTAGGAGACCCTGTTTCAAAAATATAAAATAGGTCTGGGAGTGTAGCCCGGAGGAAGGAGGGCTTCCAGGAACCCCAGTACCACCAAAAAAAAAAAAAAAAAAAAAAAACGCCTTGGTGTGTAACTCAGAGGTAGAATGTACCTGGGTTCAATCCCCAGTACTGAAAAATAAATAAATAAATAAAATAAAAGGCAAAGCAAACATCATTTTTTAAAAGTGTTCCCCTGGCTCTGGCTTCTTTTCTGCTTTACTTTCTTTCTTCTTTTTTTTTTTAACCTTTAAATATTAAAGGTTTTTTTCTTCTTTTTTATATTTATTTATTTTCTTGTTTGTTTGTCTGTTTAGGTACTGGGAATGAAACCCAGGGCCATTTAAATTCTGACTTACTCATATCTTAAGCCCTTATTTTATTATTTATATATTTACTGACTTACTTATTTACTTATTAGAACTGGAGATTGAGCCTAAGGACATTATACCTCTGAGCTTCACCCCAAGCCCTATTCTTTATTCTGAAACAGGGTCTCTCTAAGTTGTGAGGGTCTTGCCAAGTTGCTGAAGCTGGCCTCGACCTGCACTTCTTCTGTCTTGGCCTCCCAAGGACTGGAATTACAGGCAGACACCACCAATCCCAGCTCCCTTTTGATGTTTTTATTCTGAAACAGGGTCTCACTAGGTTGCTGAGAATCTCAATTGCTGAGGCTGGCCTCAAATGTATAATGCACCTGTTTCAGCCTCCCAAGTACTGAGATTACAGGTATGAGCCACCACACCCGCCTTCTGCTTTGGTTTTCCAGGTGGTTTGCACTATTAGCATTTTCTCATATTTCTACATGAGTGCATCTAAATTTGAGATTCACTGAAATATCCCAAGCGTTTTGAGAACATCTGAGCTCTCTCAAGGGACAGCACAGGCGGTCCTGTGGCCTCCGGTGACTCAGCCCTGTGGCTCCCCAGGGAGCACGTCAGTGGGAGAGAAATACAGTAGCCCTGGGCGCTCCTGTTCTAAACGTGAATTCAAGTTCTCAAAGGTGAGCTCTCATCAGAGGCTCCAGAGTCCCCCGAAACGAAATTACCTGGAGCAGCTGACATTTTTCAGAGATCACCTTCCACTCTAAAGAAGAGGGAGAAAATTGTTTTGGCAATACCAATGTCTATTAGTATCCACAGATAGAATAAGACCATTTCATGAGAGAGAGAGAGAGAGAGAGAGAAAGAGACAGAGAGAGAGAGAGAGAGAGAGAGAGAGAGAGAAAGAGAGAGACAGAGAGACAGAGACAGAAACAGAGACAGAAACAGAGAGAGACAGAGAGAGAAAGAGAGAGAGACAGAGACAGAAACAGATAGAGACAGAGAGAAAAAGAGAGAGAGAGACAGAGACAGACAGAGACAGAGAGAGAGAAAGAAAGAGAGAGAGAGAGAGAGAGATTCAAAATAGGATGCAGAAAAGAGCTAGCTCCCAGAGAAGTAATTTTTCCATTTCCTTAATTTGTTTAGTGGGAAATTGTTCGGCAATTTATTGTGATTTGGAAATACAATGAATTCTTCACTCAGAATTAATATTAACGTGACTGACACGCATCTTGCTTGTCTCCGGATTTACAACCTGTTTGGATAATGCGCGTTGAGTCCTGAATTACTGTTAAAAGCCCGAGACTTAGTGAAGGCTGCTAATGCGTTCCATATGCTTCTCCCTAAATGATAATTATGGCTCATTCTGAACTACAAATTATAGGCACTAAAAAATGTTAATTTAATTTCTGGCTACTGGCTGGATGCTTTTTTTTCTTCTAAAAGCAGGTGTAATAGGAATTACATTGTCAGCAATGCTAGACATGATGAATTGGTATAACCGAATTATTTCCAAATTTGACTTTATTTGGTGGGTTCTCCTTGCAAATGTTCAGCCTGCTATCTATTCTCTGTGATTTATCCTGAACAGATAAAACATTAATGAAGAAAATCAGAACAAATGCCTCTCTCAAACTCTCTAGGACAGGCTCCTTTAACTGAAGAGGAAATGAGAGAGAAAAAGAGAGGAAGAAGAAGAAAGAGGAGGAAGAGGAGGAAGAGGAGGAGGAAGAGGAGGAGGAGGAGGAGGAAGAGGAGGAGGAGAAGGAAGAGGAGGAGGAGGAGAAAGAGGAGGAAGAGGAGGAGGAAGAGGAGGAGGAGGAGGAGAGAGGAAAGGATGCAAGCCAGGCTCCCTGTGACTTCTGGAAATTTCACAATTAATCAGCATTGATACAGAAATACTCATCAGTCTTGAAGCCGATATTAACTGCAGCCTCCACCTGAAACGTACTTACTTATAGCCTTTCTGTTAGTTTCTATAATGAAATATGCCAATGAACTAGTCATGGGAGCCCAGAGAAGGATGCCTAATGAAACAGATGCTCACGTGAGAAGCTGAGTTCTTCTCCTATCTGTTCCATCCAATGCCCCCACCCCCGTCCCCAAACCCACACTAGAAGTCGCCTTTTCACTAGGCTGCTGCTGCTGCTGATGGGCTGAGGCAAATAGTTTGGAAAAACTTCATTAATCTCAAAATTTTCCGGGATGTCAGGACTTAGAAATCATTCCGAACTAGCCGGGTATGGTGCTGAACGCCTGTGATCTCCATACTTGGGAGACTGAGACAAGAGAATTGAGGGTTCGAGGCCAGCCTCAGCAACTGAGAGGGGCCCTCAGCAACTTGATGAGAGCCTGTTTCAAAGTAAAAAAATAAAATAGGGCTGGGAGTGTAGCTCAGAGATAGAATGCTTCTGGAATTCAACACACACACACACACACACACGAAGGAAGGGAAAAGGAAGGAAGACTAGAATCTAGATCCTCTCTAGGATCAGTAGTCAAAAGGGCAGCAGAGCCGGGCGTGGCTGCTCACGCTTGTAATCCCTGCGCTTGGGAGGCGGAGACAGGAGGATCGCGCAGGTTCAAAGCCAGCCGTGCTGGCTTAAGAGACCCTGTTTCCAAATAAAATATAAAATAGGTCTGGGAGTGTAGCCTGGAGGTAGAAGGGTTCCATCCCCAGTACCACCAAAAAAAAAAAAAAAAGGGCAGTCGAGTGCCCAGCAGCGAGGGGCTGACGCCTGCGACCAGGCTGCTTGGGTTGGAACCTAGCCCCCCAAATTCACTGCACCCCAGACTTTGGGAAAGTCATTTAGTCGATGTGGGCCTCAGTTTCTTCATCCATCAAATGAATATTATAATAATAATGACACATTATATTATTATTATTATTATTATTATTATTATTATTATGACACAGCCAAGCCTCCCGGAGGAAAACAAGAGTGTAGCCTAGAACCTGGTATCTAAAAATCGTCTCTAAGTATTTGCTGCCCTTATTTTTTTATATTTATTTATTTTGCAGTACTGGGGATTGAGATACATCCCAGCCCTATTTTAAATTCTCTGTGTGTGTGTGTGTGTGTGTGTGTGTGTGTGTGTGTTACCAGGGATGAAACCCAGGGGCATTCTACCTCCAAGCTACACTCCCAGCCTGATTTTTTATTCTTTATTTTGAAACAGGATCTCACTGATTTGCAAAGGGCCTCGCTAAGTAGCTGAGGCTGGCTTCGGACACACCCGACCTGGTGGCCTGACCTTAGAGGACTGTCCTGGGTCGGGCACGCGTGCACCGCAGCGTGGCTGGACCGTCGACGTGACCCAGAATGCCGGCCACCTTTGGGCAGCTGGCGGCGGCACCAAAATCTGAGAACTCTTTAATCTCTCAGAATACACCTTGGGATCCTAATTTTTCTGCTGCACGTTGGAAGAGAACACTGTGTGACTTTGTGTCTTTAAAATGTAATGCCACTAGCCTGGCTGGTGGCGCACGCTTGTAATCCTAGCATTTGGGAGGCTGAGACCGGAGGATCGCGGTTCACAGACAGCCTCACCTACTTGGCCCCTCTGCAACTTAGTGAGACCCTGTTCCAAAATAAAGAAGAAAAAAATAGGGCAGGGGGTGTAGCTCAGAGGTAGAATGGCCCTGGGTTCCATTCCCAGTACCGCAAAAAAAAAAAAAAAAGTAATGCCTCTGTATATTTTCCAAATGCAAACACCAGAATTTGAATACCTAAAGCGCACCAGACCGTGCCTCGTCCTTGTAAAAGTGTCTCCTGTGATGTCAACTGTGTCTCAGGCCGCTCTTCATCATCTGTTCCATCACAGTGTACACACACACACACACACACACACACACACACACACAGTGTGTGTGGTCTGCCGCAATTCACGGGGCTGGTTACCTAAACTTGGGAGCCCGTCTTCTGCTTTTAAATGAAGAAACAAGTCGAGATGTTTATAATTTTCTGTGTCTCTCATGTACCTGGGGGTTTAAAAGAATTCTGTCTTTTGACACGATATTCTTGTTTTTTTTTAAATAATCAAACCAGGGTGTTTGTGGTATTTTTTTCTGTTTTAATCTATGTTCCATGTGCAAAGCATGTGTTTAAAACTCTCTTTGTAGCTGGGCGTGGTGGCGCACGCTTGTAATCCCAGCATTTGGGAGGCTCAGACAGGAGGATCACAGGTTCATGGACAGCCTCAGCTACTTAGTAAGGCATCTGCAATTCAGCAAGACCCTGTTTCAAAGTAAATAAGCCGGGCGTGGTGGCACACACTTGTAATCCCAGGGCTTGGGAGGCTGAGACAGGAGGATCGCACAGGTTCGAAGCCAGCCTCAGTTACTTAGTGAGGCTCTCAGCAACTCAGTGAGACCCTTTTTCCAAATAAAATATAAAATATGTCTGGGAGTATAGCCTGGAGGTAGAAAAACCCTGGGTTCCATGCCCAGTACCACCAAAAAAAAAAAAAAAATTAAAAATAAAGAATAAAAAATAGGCTGGGAGTGTAGCTTGAAGGTAGAATGTCCCAGGGTCCCATCCCCAGTACCACACACACACACACAAAAAAAAAAAACTATATTTGTTTTATATTATAAATTTTATGTATGTTCTTTGTTAAAAGAGAGAGAGAGAAGAGGAGGAGGAGGAGGAGGAGGAGGAGGAGGAGGAGGAGGAGGAGGAGGAGGAGGAGGAGGTGTGGTGTGTGTTTGATTCAGCTGCATACACAGATGGGGTTTATTCTCTCCTGTCAACACTGGGCGCAAAGGGCGGGACTTTCTGCCCTGCTAGAGATGCTCTCTCTCCTGGCCGTGTTGCCCACCTCGGTCGCCCTAACCACAGCCCCCACTGAGCTCCTGAAGCGTGTCTAGCGGGACTGAGAGATTTCCTTTTGTACTGTACGTCATTTCCATTCATTTCAATGAAAACGTCCTTATGCGCTAGCGCTGGCACCGAGTGGTCAGTGAGGCCGTGGCGAGTGGGGAGGGCCCGCCCCACCTAGGTACCAGGGAGCGTGGGACTGATAACTTCACGTATGCGTCTCTTCCCCCTCTCCAGCTCCCTCCCCACATCCTCTTCCACTGTCTTACTGGTCTTTCTATTTTTCTGAAGCCTCCCCTCCTTTCATCTCCCCTCCCATGTTTCTCTAAATTTCACATATAAGAGAAAATGTATAAATAACCCCTGACTTTCTAGAACTGGCTGGTCTTGTTTGGAGACTCCAGGAGAATGAGAATTGCGGGGTGGGGGAGACATCCCACTGAGGAAGCACAGACCAGGGAGAGGCGCCCTTGCCAGGCACCCACAGCCTAAACTTGTGTGCACACGGAACTGACGCTCTGCGGAAACTCCTGGTTTGGCTTTCTTTTCTTTCTTTTTCTTTTTCTTTTTCTTTTCTTCTTTTATTTGTTTTGTTTTGGTACTGGAGATTGAACCCAGGATAATAAGACCAGACAGGTGTGACCAAAGCTCTAAGATTCTGGTTACGGGTTCAGATTGACCAACAAAGAAGAAATATCTCAGAAGAGGACTGGGGAAATAGAGTCAAAGACACAGGGCCCACTGGGAAGTCAAAGTGAAGATTAGCCAGGTGAGGGTTGGAAAACATTGGACAGCTTCAGGGCTTCTGGGCAGAATGGCCCCGGGTGACCAGATTCGGCCCACGAGTTAGGAGTGCAGGCGAGGTGCAGGGTCGCTGAGCTGAGGCTGCGTGGCAGGGCCGCCAAGACCCGGAGGAGATGCAGGAGGATACAGATACAGCTTCAGGCCCCGTGTGCTCCGAGCCCTCGGCAAACACTGGTGATCTCAGGGCTGTTGCTTTCTTTTCATTTAATTAGTACTCCAGATACCCAAAGAGCATAAAAATAAAATAGATAAATAAAGCGTCCTGGCAACACTGCCACAGCCCTCTGCACACAGCCTGATAGATCCCTTCCTCCTCCTGCTGCCTCCAAGCCAGCCACACCCCAGACACGGGTGCTGCCAAGCACTGCTTTCTGCTTTTACAGTACATGCATGTATCCTTAAGTGTTTTCCATGTGTGTAAACTTATATACGTGATGTACTATATATTATACTACAATATACTTTCACCACTCGACATCAAATTGAGGGCTGAGAGTGTTGCTCAGTGGTAGAACATATGTCTAGCCTTCATGAGGCCCTGGGCTCAATCCCCAGCAGTACAAATAAAATAGAATAAAATAAAATACAGACTGGGTTCTATTTTATTTTATTTTGTCATACTGGGGATAGAATCCAGAGGCCTTCTACCTCTGAGCTATACCACCAGACCTATTTTATTTTTTATTTGGAAACAGAGTCTCACTGAGTTGCTGAGGCTAGCTAGCTTTGAACCTGCAAACTTCCTATCTCAGCCTCTAAAATCCTGGGACTACAAGCATGTGTCACCACCATGCCTGGCTTGACTGGGATTCATTAAAAAAAAAAAAAAACACCAAATCGAGAGATTTGTCTAAATTGATGTGTGTGTGTGTTACTATAAAACAGGCTTTGTGTGAGATGTTTTTCTCCAACTGTAGACTAATGTAAGTGTTCTCAGCACATGTAAGGCAGGTCAGGCTAAGCTAGAATGTTTAGTAGGTGAGGGGCATTGTTTACTTCCAATGTTTTTGACTTACAACAAATTTTATTGGGACTGTTTGCATTGGGGCTGGTCGACCAGATGTCCTTCCCGGGGGTTTTTTTTTTTTTTCTTTCCCCTTGGGTGGGGTCGACCAGTTGTCCAACACGCACACACAGAGAGAAAAAGAAAGAGTTTGCATGTGTCGCTGCCTGGTTTTTCATTATTTGGGTACACAGTTTATTTAAGTCATTCTAATTTTTCTTATTTCAAACATTGCTTCTTTGTACCTGTCTCCTCAAGCACCTGGGCGAGAGCTGCTTCCGACTTGGCCATCAGGGAAACCCCTGGGTCATCTTTAACATAACTAGATACTGCCAAATCAGCGCCTCAGGGTGCCATAAGCCTTTACATTCTTTCCAAAAGTCTAAGTTTCCATTACTCCAGAGTCTCACCTCCCTTGATGGTGTCCAGCTTCATAGTTGTGTGTGACCTGACCTGTCCTACAATTCTACTTTTATTGGTGCATTGTAATTATGTGTCACAGTGAGGCTCGAAGTGATACAGACATATCCTTGGTGTGTTTCCCTCTACAACCCGTTTTCTCTCTTCCTGTACATGTTAGTGAGATTGATAGTGATACCTTTATATATGGACATAGTATTATGGACCTTTATATATAGACATAGTTGAACAGTAGCCAAATTATGGAACCAACCTAGGTGTCTGTCAACAAATTAATGGATAAAGAAAATGTGGTGTATACACACACACACACACACACACACACACACACACACACACATACACGAATTTTATTCGGCCGTATAGAACAAAATGGATGGAATGATTTGACATGAATTTCCTTTAATGACCCGTGTGGTTGGGCATTTTTAAAAATATTTTCACATCACATACATTTAAGGTTGGCCTTCTGTATTCATGGTTAAAAATATTTTCACATCACATACATGTAAGGTTGGCCTTCTGTATTCATGGTTAAAAGTATTTTCACATCACATACATGTAAGGTTGGCCTTCTGTATTCATGGTTAAGCATATCTACGTTCAATCAATAGCAAATTGAAAATAATTGGAGGAAATAGTATCTTGAGCGCCCACAGATACGGTATCCATAGAAGCTTCTCAAACTAATGCCCCATGGGTACCAACAGACAACAGTGTGTGTGTGTGTGTGTGTGTGTGTGTGTGTGTGTGTGTGTAATGAGAACAATCTTTCAGAGTTTGTTTTCCCCCGATACGAAATGACCTTGAGCCCAGTTCGTTTCTTAACAATCACAGGTTATGAAATTCAGTGGGTCGTATCCATAGGACGTAATAATCCTGTGTCAATTTAGCTTTAGAAACAAGCAGTGCGTTTTCAGCCTGGGAATTAAGAAATCCGGAGGGAATGTGAGCCTGTGCTGGGGATCTGTCTCTGGCTAGCCCTGTGACCTGGGAGGAAAGCCACTTTCTTGCTCTGGATCTCACTTTCTTCATTCAGAAAATGAAGGAACCGATGTTACTGCATTCTGAAGACACAGTGCGGGATTTCCCCTTCGTTTGAATATCGTTTGCTCAATTCAGTGGAAATGTCTACAGAGGAGCTATGAGCATCCCTGTGCTCAGAGTACATTGGGATCCTTTGCTCAGTGTGAGAAACCAGGGAAACGGGAACCACCTCTGGAAGAAGAGAAATACTCAGAGATTGCTCTAGGTCTGTTGCCTGTGGACACTGTCCAAGGACCTCTTGGTTTCGCTTAGAAATGCTGTAATTGGCCCAAGGGCTTCTAGCCTTGGGACTCCCCGGACAGAATATTAGGTGATTTTTATTTTCCTCCACAAAATTTATTAATTATTATTCTGAATGGACTCAGTCAACTGTCTTATTTTCTTCCTAATGCTGACATTTGTTTTTAGTTGTTGTTGTTGTTGTTTGTTTTGTTTTGTTTTGTTTTGGGTACTGGGAATTGAATCCCAGGGCATTCTACCTCCGAGCTATACCTCCCACCCTATTTGACTTTTTTTTATTTTGAAACAGGGTCTCACTAAGTTGTGGAGGGCCTTGCTGAGTTGCTGAGCCTCACCTCTAAACTGTGATCCTCCTGTCTCAGCCTCCCGAGTACTCGGATTACACGCCTGTGCCACCATGCCTGGCTTGACTCTTTTTATTTGTAGGAAATTTATTGCCTGAATTACTTTCTCCTGAATGTACCCTTTGTTGGTGTTACTTTCTCCTTATCTTCTTTTTTAAATAATCATTTAACCATATACTGTGCTGAGGTGTGAGAGAAACACACCTCCACACCGTACCCAGCGCATCCCCTCCGGGTCCCATCCCTCCCCTCACCCTCCTGTTCATATCAAAGTGGGTATTGATGGCTTCCCAACTGCACACAGCATGGTTTGAGTTGAGTCCTTCAAGTCTCCCCCTTCCCCTCCCCACCTCCCTCTCCTGGCTGGTTTCACTTAACCTAATATTCTCGAGGTCAATCCATTTCCTTCAAAGGCCATTATTTACTTCTTTATGGTCAGTGCCTCTTTTGGAAAGAGAAAGAAAGAAAGAAAGAAAGAAAGAAAGAAAGAAAGAAAGAAAGAAAGAAAGAAAGAGGAAGGAAGTAAAGAGAGAAAGAAAGAAAAGGAAGGAAAGAGAGAAAGAAAGAAAGAAAGAAAGAGAAGGAAGGAAAGAGAAAGAAAGAAAGAAAGAAAGAAAGAAAGAAAGAAAGAAAGAAAGAGGAAGGAAGGAAAGAGAGAAAGAAAGAAAGAAAGAAAAGGAAGGAAAGAGAAAGAAAGAAAGAAAAGAGAGAGAGAGAAAGAAAGGAAGGAAGGAAGAAAGGAAGAAAAGAGGAAGGAAGGGAGGAAGGAAGAAAAGAGGAAGGAAGAAAGAAAGAAAAGAGGAAGGAAGGAAAAGAAATCCAAACATGCCCTTAGAAAGCACTGGTGGTCACAGAAGGGAGAGGTCCACTGTCTTGCAGAATTCTTCCAGAATGCTTAAAGAGTCTTGAAATGAGGGCAGGAATTTGAGTGGCCACAAAAATATCCCAGTCAGGAGGACACCCAGGTTCAGCTGGGAGGCAAGGAAGGGTTTTAAACAATGGGGGCAGCCCCCCTCTCTTGCCGCAGTGAGATTTCAGAACCAATCTCACCGTGGGGAGAATAAAGAGGAGAGTCTTCTATCTACAAGGACCACCAGTGTTAGTGGGCTGAGCCGCATCTACAGCTCCCGGAGGTGCCCAGCTGGAAATATTTGACAGAATTTTGAGACGCAGGGGAAAGCTCCGGAAGAGGCTCTGGGGTTAGAGGTCACGCGTGTGGCCTTAAAGGCTATGTGTGACAGCTGCTTTTCAATCAGCACTTGACAGGTGAGCCCTGGCCATCTGACAAAATGTAGGGGGGCCCCCCTGCTATCCCCCATTCCAAGCTCTTGTCCAAACACTTGCCAGTCTCCAGCCCTCCCTCTGCATTCAGTCTTTCTCAACGTTAAACAAAGTCACCCAACGTCACAAAGAAAATATTCAAAGCATGGTGGGGGGGAGGGCAGTCCAATGGGACCATTCACTCTGCCGAGCCTGAATTATAAACTAACAGTCACACCTGCGGTAGGCCTCGGGCTGATGAAGAACACGGCCAGCGCTCTCAGGCAAACACATTCTCATACTTTTCATAACTCCAGGTCATTTTAGCATAGGCTGCCAAGACCTACAACTAAAACACAGAGACAAAAGGGAGCAAAGCACCTCGTGAGCCGTCACCCACCGGAGGAAAATGGCTGCTGCATCGCTGAACTGCACCGCCGCCGATCTGTGCTCCATCTCCTCCCTGGATTGGACTATCTTGCCTGAATTCTTTTCTCCTGAATATACCCTTTGTTGGTATCATTTCCCCCGCCCAGCCTTCTTTTTAAAATAATCTTTGGAGGAGCCGGGCGTGGTGGCGCACGCTTGTCATCCCCGCGCTTGGGAGGCGGAGACAGGAGGATCGCGCAGGTTCGAAGCCAGCCGCGCTGGCGTAAGAGACCCTGTTTCAAAAATATAAAATAGGTCTGGGAGTGTAGCCCGGAGGTAGAAGGGCTTCCAGGAACCCCAGTACCACCAAAAATAAATAAAAAATCTTTGGAGGTTTGTATCATGTTAGTAGAACATGTAGATTGAAAGGCGCTATCTGTCCAGTAGCACTGAGATTAGCTCGACGGAGCCCATCCAGCGGGAACTGGTGAGTCTACTTCACCACCATAATCGTGCCAAGTGTTACAGTGGCAGCAAGAGCCAAAGACAGGGAAACCAGCGTGATCAAGTCAGTGAAAAATGTGGCCAGGTCCGCCTCGCTGAGGCTGTCTCTTGTTTTTAACTGTGATCAGCCCAGTAAAAGCATGATAGCTCCATGGTACCCAAATATTGATGGGTCTCCAACACTCCCGTCTGCTGACTACCTAGAGACAGCTCCTATCAACAAACAAAGCAGCCCTTGGCTTCTGCCCTCTAGGCGATCAGATGTGTCTTCTTGGAGATCTTTGAAGGTGTGTGAAGATCTATTTTTAGAGCCATTCGGGGCCTATTTCCTCATGTGTCGCCCACAGGTCTGCGGAGAGCTATCTGCTGGACCTTGACTACCTGGAATTCAAGGTTGGCTTAGGAACCAAACCCGTTGCTCACAGTTCCCAGTGAGAACCGTATGTGGTGTCTGCCGCAGCCAACCAGGTTCCCTGCATAGCTGGGCTCCTGGGTGGTCCCCATGTTCCCACCACTGACTTGCCCAAAGAGCCTCCGGGCAATTCCAGAAGCAACTGGAATATCTGCCGAAATCTTCCTTCCTTCCTTCCTTTCTTTCTTTCTTTCTTTCTTTCTTTCTTTCTTTCTTTCTTTCTTTCATGTGTAGGGAGGTGGATACCAGGGATTGAACCCAGGGGCACTCTCCCTCCAAGCTACAACCCAACTCTTTTTTATTTATTTTTTGTTTTGTTTCTTTTTGAAACAGGGTCCCACTAGGTTGCTGAGAGTCTTGATAAGCTCCTGAGGCTAGTCTCAAACCCTGTGATCCTTCTGTCTGGACCTCCCAAGTACCGGGATCCCAGGCGTGCACCATCATGCCAAACAAGGAAATCGTTTTCTTAATTGAAGCTTGGTAGACATGCATTAAACTTTCAGGCCCCTGGGTTTTTATTTATCCTGTAGCTACTGGGAAGGTGACCAGGGACAAAGTCACTTGGTGGTTGGTCCCAAAGAGTATTTTAGCTTGTTCAAGATGGCAGAAACATTTATCAAGCCAAGACTATGCTAGAGGAAAGGAGGGGACCAGACTCAGAAGTGAATGCATGGAATGAGAATCCGGCTTGAGGCCAGTTTTCTTTCTTTTTTTTTATTTTTTTATTTTTTTGGTGGTACTGGGGTTCCTGGAAGCCCTTCTACCTCCAGGCTACACTCCCAGACCTATTTTTACATTTTTATTTGGAAACAGGGTCTCCTAAGCCAGCGCGCGCGGCGCGGCTGGCTTCGAACCTGCGCGATCCTCCTGTCTCCGCCTCCCGAGCGCGGGGATGACAAGCGTGCGCCACCACGTCCGGCGAGGCCAGTTTTCCTGAGTCAGGAACCAGAAACAGATATGGAAGCTCTTTTGTTTGCTCTCCCTCCTTCTTCCCCACCCCTGTGCTGGGGATGAAAGCGAGGGCCTCACACAAGCCAGGTAGATGCTCCTTTAACAGAGCTATCCCCTCAGCCCTAGCTATGGGATTCGGGAGTACGGCTGATGCCTCTCCTTTCTGGCTAGCAGAAAGGGGAGTTGAGTCACAATAGAGAGGTTACAGTAAGGATTCTCAGCTTTGACACTATTGATATTGGGGGTAGATAATTATTTATTGGGGGTCTATTATTTTTGTGGTAAAATATTGAACAGCATCCCCAAGCCCCACTCACTAGACTCCTGTAGCGACACACTCCCCTTGTGACCATCAAAAATGTCTCCAGCCAAGCAAGACAGTGCATACCCATAATTCTAGTACTTGGGAGGCTGAGTCAGGAGGGTTGCAGGTTCAAGACCAGCATTAGCAACTTAGCGAGACCCTGCTTGAAAATAAATGTTAAGGGCCGAGCATGATGGCGCACGCTTGTCATCCCAGCATTCGGGAGGTAGAGACCAGAGGATCTCGGTTCGCAGACAGCCTCAGCTACTCAGTGAGTTCCCTTACAACTCAGTGAGACCCTGTTCCAAAAATAAAAAATAAGCCTGGCATGATGGCACACGCTTGTAATCCCAGCATTCGGGAGGCTGAGACAGGAGGATCGTGGTTCGTGACCAGCCTCGGCTACTTAGGCCCTCTGCAACTTGGTGAGACCCTGTTTCAAAATAAAGAATAAAAACTAGGGCAGGGGGTATAGCTCAGAGGTCGAATGCCCCTGGGTTCCATCCCCAGACAAGAAAGAAAGAAAGAGACAGAGAGAGAGAGAGAGAGAGAGAGAGAGAGAGAGAGAGAGAGAGAAAGGAAGGAAGGAAGGAAGGAAGGAAGGAAGGAAGGAAGGAAGGAAGGAAGAAAATTAGGGCTGGGGTTATTGCCAGAGGTAGAATGCCCCTGGGTTCCATCCCCAGTACCACAAAGGAAAGAAAGAAAGAAAGAAAGAAAGAAAGAAAGAAAGAAAGAAAGAAAGAAAGAAAGAAAGAAAGAAATTTTAAAATAAAAATAAAAATGGTTAGGGGATAGTTCCAGAGGCAGAATAACCCAGGAGTCAATCCCTAGTAACAAAAAAAAAAAAAAAAAAAAAAACATAGTAAAATCCCTAGTAACAACAACAAAAAAAGGTAGTAATCAGATGGGACCCAGATAGCTTCAGTTTGAACAAACTATCACACACACACACACACACACACACACACACACACGCGCACGCACTCACGCATGTACGCACACATGCACACACACTCCCAGATGAGTCATGGTATGTAAACTACTGACCTGTTTTGAGGCCTCCCGGTGACCATGCGTGAGCATTATTGCCTACTATGTAAACAGGAAGCAGCTCCTGGTCATGAAAGTACATTTACTCAATCGAACGAGAGGCAGAAGCTTAGCACCTGCAGCCAGGTGTGGAGGGCACGCCTGTTATCCCAGTACTTGGGAGGCTGAGACAGGAGGACCACAGGTTTGAGGTCAGTGTGTGATAATTTAGCTAGACTCTGTTTCAAAATAAAAACTATGTGAAAGGAGCTGGACGTAGTGGGCATGCTCGCAATACCAGTACTTGAGAGGCTGAGACAGGACAGGTTTGAGGACAACCTCGGGAAGTCATGAGACTCCCTCTAATCAACCTAGCGAGACCCTGTTTCAAAATAAAAATAAAATAGGGCTGGAGGGTAGCTTGGAGGTAGAATGCCCCTGGGCTCAATCCCCAGCATCACACACACACACACACACACACACACACACACACACACACACATCACCATCATCATCATCATCATAATGCTTAGTACATTTCAAAATTGCTAGGGCAGTAAATTCCAAATGTTCTCTCCGTGATAGTAAGTATTTGCAATGATGCGAATGTTAACTCAGTGACTCCACACTGTATTCATACAGCAGGGCATCGCTTTGTACCCCTTGCACATATGCCTTCAGGCGGTGGCTTTACGCTGGAGCGTGTTCTGCTGTGGCTTCTGTAATCTTCCCTCCCCTTCCTGAATGGTCTCCATCTCCATCTCATTTGAAATCACAACGAAGATTGAAATCTGGTGTTCAGGCACAGTGGTTGAGTTGGCGTCAACCATCTCCCGTGAGTAATAGGACCCCCACTCGTGACTCCAGCAAACACGGAGGAATCAGCTGTTTCTCTAGGTTTTGGTCACAGAGCACCCAGGGTCCTCATTTCCATGCTTTTGTTGGGAAAGGGAATTGCAGAGTGGGAAGAGTAGGGGTTTGAATCCTGCCTCTGTTTCGATAACTGTGTGTCCTTAGGTTATTTCATTTATTAAAAAAAGAAAAAAGAGAGCTGGGTGTGGTGGCTCACGCTTGTAATCCCCACGCTTGGGAGGCTGAGACGGGAGGATCGCACGGGTTCAAAGCCAGCCCCAGCTACTTAGTGAGACCCTGTTTCCAAATAAAATATAAAATAGGTCTGGGAGTGTAGTCCAGAGGTAGAAAACCTCTGGGTTCCATCCCCAGTACCACCAAAAAAAAAAAAAAAAAAGAAAGAAAGAAAGAAAGAAAGAAAGAAAGAAAGAAAAAAAGAATAAAGAAAAAAAAAAAGCCAAGAATAAGCCGGGTGCGGTGGCACACACTTGCAATCCCAGTACTCGGAGGCTGAGACAGGAGGATCGCAGGTTCAAAGGCAGCCTCGGCAACTTACCAAGACCCTGTTTCCAAATACAAAATAAAATCGGGCTAGGGGTATAATTGAAGATAGAATGCCTCTGGGTTCAATTCCTAGTAACACACACACACACACACACACACACACACACACACACAAGAAAAACTCTGTTACACTGCAAGGAATTTACTACTAAATCTGTATCTGGGAAATGCTGATTTCTAGATGATTATCTATCAACACTTATCACCAGAACAGCGTAGGAGGCCTCTACTTGTCAATTCCTGCATCCATCACAGTATCAGAAGAGAGTGGCCAAAAGTTTCAGCCCCTCTTTGAAAATATTTCTTTTCTATCAATTTTAGAGTTGTATTGGTGCCATATGATTACACATGGTCGTGAGATTCAAAGCGATCAATCCATCTCCATATACACACAGCGTCTCTGGGTGTAGCTCCTTCTGACCCATCCTGCCTCCACCCCGCCTGTACATCCTAGTAAGGCTGTGAAATCTTCATATACGGACAGAATATCATTTGGCCTCTTTCCTTCCTCAAGTCTCCTCTTTCTCCTCCTCTTCTGCTGCCCCAGTCCCCGTCCACAAGTCCACTGGTTTCGCTCCTTATTAGCATGAATTCCCTTTTCTTCTTTTCTCACGAACACATAGGAGAGAAAACATACGGCCCTTGGCTTTCTGAGACTAGCTGATTTTACTTGATTGTAAGTGGGCTCAAACACCATGGAGATCGGTATGGAGAGTCCTCAAAAGACCAGGACGGACCCGCCATGTGATCCAGCTAGACCACTCCTCGGTATCTTTCTAAAAAGATTAAATTCAGTATACTGTGGTGACACGTGCCCGCTCATGTCTACCGCAATGCGATTCACAATAGACAGACCATGGAACCAAACTACGTGTCTGTCAACAGACAAACGGATAAAAAAAATGAGATGGATCCACACAATGAAATTTTACCTAGCCATAAAAAAAAGAACAAAAGTGTGTCATCTGCAGGGAAATGGGTGGGACTGGAGAATATTATTCTGCACATTCTTCAATCGGGGCTGTGTCATCGGGCCCCAGAGCCTGAGTCTATTGAACTCCGCGACAGACACCTGGTTCCATAATCTGTACACAAGGAGGTGTCTTTGAAAACAAAAAGTCATGCCACCTGCTGATTTCTTTATTGAGAAACCTGAATTATGTAACTCGGAATGCAAACACCCTGCATGTGAAATGGGAGCCGGCCCGGACTGGACAAGTTCCATCAAGCCTGGCATTTTGAGAACTGTAGGCACACAGCGAGCACAGGTGGGGGATTCTGTGGTTCCATGGCGGCCGCAGGCCAAGCCCAGCCCCAGAGCATCAAGGGCTGGCGCAGTTGTTTCCTGGCGCTCTGGAAGAGCAGAGAAAAAGGGTTGCTTGTACCAGGAAGCCGGCGGGGAAAACACTTGGATCGCGCAACAATTTGTTTGTGGAAAATTATCTTGGATCATGAATTGATCTCGCAGATGGAGTTATGGAGAACAATAACATTATTGGCACGGCTGATGGAATGACAGAACCGTTGGCTGCCTTTCATTGATAAGAGAAGCAGGTGTGTCAACATCACCACGTAGGCTAAATTGGATGGCTATGTTCTTTTTTTTTTTTTTTTTTTTTACAGGATCTCACCTGGCACGGGAGCATCTTTGCTATCACCAGAGCTCAGCCAACATTCTCTGTCAAGGGCCAGAGAGTAAATGTTGCTGGCTTCGCAGGTCTTAATGTCCAGGACATTACTATCCCGGCACCAAACAGTCAGGACAATATGCAAATGAGTGAGTACAGCTATCCTTTTGATAAAACTTTATTGATAACAACAAAGGATAAGGCTAGACTTGGTTCATGGGCCAGTTTCCTGACCCCTAGCTTTAGATCAATCTGTCTGAATTGCCCCCACGGCCCATACTACTTGTCCCTAACATCATATTTTTCAGCTACAAAAATAATTTTATTAGTTCATCTTTTTAATGGAATGCATCAGTGCTGTGTGCTCTGAACTGGGTACTTAGTCCAGAAAGTACTCCTCCCATATTAAAATAGTGAGGTGACATCTTCCCTTCTTTTTTTTTTTTTTTTTTTTGCGGTACTGGGGTTCCTGGAAGCCCTTCTATCTCCG
>NC_137804.1:51637384-51762384 GCF_963383645.1 Muscardinus avellanarius | reverse complement strand
GATTGCTACTACCAAAAAAAAAGAAAAGAAAAGAAAAAGAAAAGATATTTGTAGTAAAGTCTAGCGAATTCCCTCCCTAGACTTCATTTCTAGAAGTGTCCCACTTCTGCGGGCCCCTCACTATCACTTATGCCTGGCCGTTTGGCTTCTGCAGGGATGCACTAACCAACCCAGCATCCTCTGACCACTTGAACTACAGATAGTCACATCTCCTGGGATATGAGGACCGTGCTGTCCCAAGTCCTGCCTCAGATGCACCGAATCAGAATTCACACTTGTTAGGGTTCTGATATAAAATGCCCCCTGGAGAAGCTCATGCCTTAGGCAATGCAGGCAGGGTCAGAGGCTGTGTGTCCCTGGGGTGTGGCCTTGGGCACAGTCTCTGTCCCTGGCCCCCTCCTCTCTCTCCCTCTCCATTCTGCTTCCTGGCTACCACACCCTGAGGGGTGGAACAGCTTATGCTCCACCACACCCTGAGGTGGTCACACCATAGACTGACCTTGGAAAGGTCATGAGCCCCCAATCAACCTTTTTTCCTCTAAGTTGTGCTCACCAGGTATTTTGGTCCAAGCCACAGAAGAGCTGACGGAAACAGAACTTTAATAATGGTGGTGCACGCTTGTAATCCCAGCGTTCAGGAGGCTGACACCAGAGGATCGCAGTTCAGGGACAGCCTTAGCTGCTTAGTGAGGCCATTTGCAACTCAGTAAGACCCTGTTTCAAAATAAAGAATTAAAAACTTAGGGCTGAAGAATAAATATCATCAAAATGACCATTCTGCCAAAAGTGATCTATAGATTCAATGCAATTTCCATTAAAATACCAGCGACATTTTTCATAGACCTAGAAAAAAATCAATCATGAACTTTATATGGTGAAAGAAAAGACCCAGAATAGCCAAAGCAATTCTCAGCAATAAGAATCACGCAGGAGGCATCACAATCCCAGACTTCAAATTATACTATAGAGCAATAGTAGTAAAAACAGCATGGTACTGGCACAATAACAGGCATACTGACCAGTGGATTAGAATAGAAGATACAGAAACAAATACACACATCTTTAGTCAATTAATCTTTGACAAAGGGGCCAAACTCATATGCTGGAGAAAAGACAGCCATTTCAACAAATGGTGCTGGGAGAACTGACTATCCATTTGTAGAAAGGTATAACTAAATCCTTACCTCTCACCATGCACAAGAATCAACTCAAGATGGATCAAAGACTTAGAAATTAGACCAGAGACTGTGAAGTTATTAGAGGAGGGCATAGGCTCAACACTAAAACATATAGGCACAGGCAGTAATTTTCTCAACAATACCTCCAATGCTCAGGAAATTAGAGCAAGAATTAACAAGTGGGATGACATCAAACTAAAAAGCTTCTTCTCGTCAAAGGAAACCATCAAGAACCTAAAGAGGAAGCCTACAGAATGGGAAAAGATCTTTACCAGCCACCACTCTGATAGGGGGCTAATATCCAGAATATACAAAGAGCTCAAAAGACTCTACACTAGCAAAACAAACAACCCAATCAAGAAATGGGCAAATGAACTAAATAGACACTTCACAAAAGAAGAGACACAAATGGCCAATATATACATGAAAAGATGTTCGACATCATTGGCCATCAGGAAGATGCAAATCAAAACTACACTGAGATTCCATCTAACCCCAGTCAGAGTGGCAAGCATAAAGAAATCAAATAACAACAAATGCTGGTGAGGATGTGGGGAAAGAGGAACTCTTTTACACTGCTGGTGGGAGTGCAAACTAGTTCAGCCACATGGAGATCTGTGTGGAGATTCCTTAGAAAACTGGGAATAGATCCACCATTTGATCCGGCTCTACCACTCCTGGGTATTTTTCCAAAGGGGTTGAAATCAGAGAAATACAGCAACATATGCATACCTATGTTCATAGCAGCACAATTCGTAATAGCCAAAATATGGAACCAACCCAGGTCCCCATCAACAGATGAATGGTTTGCAAAATTATGGGAAATACACACAATGGAATTCAATTCAGCTATAAAGAAGAACAAAATCATATCATTTGCAAGAAGATGGAAAGTCCTGGAGAACATTATGTTAAGTGAGATCAGCCAAGCACAGAAAGAAAAGGGACATATGTTTCCTCTAATATGCATTGGGGATACCAGAGGGACTCCAGATAATGGAGGAGAAATCTCAGCAAAGTTTGATTGGAAAGATAGGAGAGGAAGAAGGCTGAACTTGATTAATGAGGGGTTGCATCCAAATATGTGTAAAAGTATGAATATGGCATGGTTACCCTGGACAATCATTGGTGGGAGGGGGGAGGGAAAATGGGGGTGGGGAGGAGAGGGCACCAAGTACAGTTTAAATGTATACCATTTATTTTCAATTAAAAAAATTAAAATTAAAAATTAAAAATTAGGGCTGAGGGTGTAGCTTGGAGGTAGAATGCCCCTGGGTTTCATCCATATTATCACAAAATAATAATTAATAATAATAATAATAATAAATAATAATATCCTTAGGTGACTCGTGTCCCCATTACAGTTGGAAAAGCTGTGCCCTGTTGGTTGTCATGTACAGAGGACTTTAGCTCTCCAACTATTGGCATAAAAATAAAAATGGATGGGCAGATCCTGATTCCTGGGACCCTAAGCAATATGACCAGGGGCTAATGTTGGTTTGTCCCCATCCCCAACACAGACATGTGGCCTAGGGTGCCCAGTCTCCTACCCCAACAACAAGTTTTCAAGTCAGGTGAAAATTCTTCAGCTACAGAATCATGCATTAGGATTAAAATGTCAAACCTTGACTGCGGATAGTTTTAAAATACATTGTGCTTTCTGCCAGGCGTGGTGGCACACGCTTGTAGTCCCCGAGCTTGGGAGGTGGAGGCAGGAGGATCGCGCAGGTTCGAAACCAGCCTTGTTGACTTAAGAGACCCTGTTTCCAAATAAAAATATAAAAAATAGCTCTGGGAGTGTAGCCCGGAGGTAAAAGGGTTCCCAGGAACCGCAGTACCACCAAAAATAAAATAATAATTAAAAAATAAAATAAAATACATTGTGCTTTCTGGAGCGTGTCTTTAGTGCCCATCTTTAGACTTTCCAAAGTGCAGCTGCTAAGTTCATATGACATTCCGATTTAGCCTAATGTCAAAACATAAGAACCTTGTTAAAGGAGAGGCGAGCTTAAGATTATAGCCCTTTTAAGATTTGCATTAAGAAATGTTTATACGACCAGTCGCCAGCATGTGCCAAACTGCGCGGTAGCTGTGGACAGAATGGCCTCATTTATCTGACAAGCCTCTTTGGAGTGCCAAACCCTCAGCGAGCTTTGTCCTTGCACTGGTTTGAAAGCAACATGGCTTTGTAAAAGGGAACCAGTGAGTGATTGTGATGCAGGGACTTAACACATTTGTGTTACAATTTAAACCCTGCTTCTTTTCAACAAATACATTTAGACTGATTGTATTTCCCCATTCGCAGTTGCTCTGGCTTGGCTCTAGAATGGCCCCCAAATCCTCATGGGCTAGACATGCAGCGGTAGTTAGAGGTGAAAGACTTGAGCCATGAGGGTTCTAACCTCATTAGTGGATTAAGCTAATAATTTGAAGGGATTGAGGCAGGTGTAACTCTAGGTTGGGGGGAGGGTTGCCAGGAGGAAGCATACTGATCATGTGGCCTTACGGACTATGTAATACGATGGCATGCAAGTATTTATTGAGAAGGGGGACAGATACAGAACAAGTAGGACATGAACAATTGCTCTCAGGGGGAGTGTGTTCTTGTGGGGGACAAGAGTGTATTCAGGAATAAATAGGAAATAGTACAAATTAATCCACACAATTTATTGAAATGGTGGTTGGGCATTGTTTGGGAAGGCCTCAAAGCAGAGGAGAGATTTGAAGGGCAAAGTGTGAATAAGAGACAATTTCTAAAGGAAAATAACCTCAGCAGAGGGACGAGGACTAACGACCATTGGGTCTTCCTCACTGCCCCTGAGACTGCGCTAATGTCTCTCGACGCACACATGCAGGAAAACTGTGTGTTCAGCCCAACCTAAGTAGATTTGAAGATGTGTTTAGTCAATATACTTCTATAGAGCTTAAAGAATAGTTTATAATCACATAACAGTACAATTGTATAGACTATATATATATACTATAGATAGTATATATAATTATGCCATGAATGGTACTCTATACTAAGAATTTTTAATATAGTCATTATTCTATTGTACAATTGATGTTACAGTAATATGCTATTAATGCACAGACAGTCCCTGACTGAAGGTAGTTTGGCTTATCTATTCTATTTCCTATTTTCAAAAAAGTCCTCAGTAGATTACATGAAGGATTCTACACTCTACAAATGAGATGACAATGCCCAGTGGTAGGTTCATGTAAATTCTCTCAGCATATTTAAGGTAGGCTAGGCTAAGTTTTGATGTCCAATAAGTTAACTATGAAATGCGTTTCAATTAACAATTGGTTAATTAGGACATAACCCCATGACAAGTAATTAATTATATCAATGGCATTATTGGTTAACATCAACATTTAAAAATTTCATTTCCTTTTTTTTTTTTTTGGTACTGGGGAATGAACCTGAGGCCACTCTACCTTTGAACTACACCCCCAAAGTTGCCGAGGCTGTCAAACCTGTGATCTTTCTGTTTCAATCTCCCAAGTTCTGGGATTGCAGGCGTGCACCACTGTGCCCAGCTCAATATTTAATTATAATGAATAATTACAATATACACTTATATGATTAATTGTATATGTAATAAAGTTTAAAATATGCATTTTTATTTAACTGTGATTGAATTAATTGTATATGTAATAAAGTTTGTAATAAGCATTTCTATATATGTTGTAGAAGAATGCTTCTCTTCTTAGTTTTAGGTGAAACTGTGGGTTTAACCCAGGGCCATTCTACCTCTGAGCTACACCTTCATCTCTTTTTAGTTCTTTTCTTTTTTAATTTAAAACAAGGTCTCCCTAAGTTACTAAGGCTAGCCTCAAACCTGTGATCCTCCTGTCTAAGTCTCCCAAAACCGGAGAGACTTATACCGGGGAGACACTGGAAGGCCAAATACCAAATATTACAGGGCCTGGTACCTTCCAGGCCTGGTACCTTCCAGGCCCTGTAATATTTGGTATTTGGCCTTCCAGTGTGTTGATAATGAAACAGACTTCACCGAGGAACTTGAGTAAAGTCACACAGTGAGCGGCATTACCTGCACACGAACCCAAAATGTGAACGTGAGACCCACTTTCTTTGCACCTTGCCATGTAGCGATGGCACTGCAGTTCACTAATTGATGGGAAGTTGTCTCTCACATACATGAAGGACGACGGAGCCCGGGGAGGAGAGGGATGTCTCTACTTCTCCCGTCCTTCCACCTGCAACTGGCTCTTATTGAGGGTCAGAACCAAAACATTATAAGAAATTATTAATCGCAGGAAATAACAAAGCAATCATGGGGTGAGTCAGGGGATAACACCAAGGTCGTCACAGTGAATCAGGGAAGAGAAGAATCAGAGGAGGCTGTCCGGGTCTTTGTTTATCCGTCAGGGTCCCTGGTTATCGGTCCCATTTGGTCCTTGGGAATTTGTGTACAAACAATTTCCACTTGAGTGGGCAACTTGCGACCCTCCCAAGCCAGACCGAGGTGACCTCAAAGCAGATGACTAACAACGCTCTCCACAGTGCCGTGCCGTCCAGAGGGTCAACCCCTTCTGGAAAACTTTGAAGATTGTTCACTCGGGCTCAATGCCACAGTAAGACAAGGCAAATCGCCCCTTTAAGAAATTCTTCATGGGAAGAAGGGCAGAAGCAGGAGGCCATGTCCTCCGTCCCTAGTCATAAAAAAGTCAGGGGGTAAAGCTGGTTTACCAAGAATTCCTAGAAGCGATCATCATGAGAGTATTAATGGATTTATATTCTGGGCAAAAGCCCCAAGATAATGACTATGTGCGTGTGACTTGAACACCATTCCCACCTTACTCTCCAAGATGGCCAGAAATTCAAGGCCCCGAAGGATATCACAACTTGGGTTACTAGGAATAGCATACAGGGGGCTTGACCCACCCCACGGGCGTGTTTAGATGCCTCCCGCTCGCTCCTCCTGCGGGCTCCTGGGAGGCAGTCTATGAAAATGATATTTTCAAGTGAATAGGGAGTCCCATGTCCAAACCTGGGTCTGGGAACTGGCCCGCCAATGCAGTCACGAGATATCACCATTCACATATGTCTTTACGTTTCTATAGATGCACTGTAGTTGTACATTATAGTGAGAGTCAAAGTGACCCAAAGGCCCAGCGCACCTGGTGTGTTTCTGTCTGGATCCCGCCCAGCTCCCTCCCCGAGCATGTTGGTGGGATCAGTAGTGAGACCTTCTACATTTATTTGCACAGTCCCCTTCCTCAATCCTCCTTTTTCTTCTCCCACTTTTCTTCCCCAGCCCCCTTCCATTATTCTCCTGGTATCTCTTATTTATCTAAAGTCTCTCTTTTTTCCCTATTTTCTCTCCAACTTCCACATCTGAGAGAAAACATACGACCCTGAGATTTCTGATTTCTGAGACTGGCCAATCTCACTTGACATTGTATTCTCTAGCTCCATCCATTTGCCCTCAAATCACAGCTCCTCCTCCTCCCCCTCTTCCTCCTCCCCCTCTTCCTCCTCCTCCTCTTCCTCCTCCTTCCCCTCCTCTTCCTCCTTCTCCTCTTCCTCCTCCCCCTCCTCTTCCTTCTCTTCCTCCTCCTTCACTTCCTCCTCCTCCTCCTCCTCCTTCTTCTTCTTCTTCTCTGAGTAATATACCACAATGTATATAATCTATCACATTGCACTATCCATTCACCTGTTGATGCAATCGCCCAGTCTGGTTTCATAATTCGGCTGCCGTGAATCGTGCTGCTCTAGCCGTGGCTATGCAGGCAACGCCGTGGTGTTCTTCTGCCTTTCGTTCTTTAGGAGAGGTGTTGAAGAGTTAAACAGCAGCCCAGGGTCCTCAGAGCACAGCCCTAGCGGCCAGACCTTGGGACCTGCTGGGAAGACAGAGAGTACCAGGCCCACCCCAGGAGGCGGAGTGGGAATGTCAGGACCAGGAGCCCATGCTTTAAAGCTGCCCAGGTCTGAGGACCACAGTGGTAGGCCTCACTTCCCTGGTCTTTAAAAAGAAGGTAAGAGAGCCAGGCGTGGTGGTACACGCTTGTAACTCCAGTACTTGGGAGACGGAGACAGGAGGATCTCAGCGTTGAGGCCAGCCTCAGTAACTTAGTGAGGCTCTCTGCGGATTTAGTGAGACCCTGTTTCAAAATGAACAAAAAATGGAGAAGGGTGTAGTTCAGAGATAGAAATGCCCCTGGGAACTGGTCGTGGTGGCGCACGCTTGTCATCCCAGCATTGGGGAGGCTGAGACAGGAGGATCTCGGTTCACGGACAGCCTCAGCTACTTAGTGAGGCCCTTTGCAACTTAGTGAGACCCTGTTTCAAAATAAAGAATAAAAAATAGGACAGGGGGTGTAGCTCGGAGGTAGAATGCCCCTGGGTTCCATCACCAGTACTGCAAAAACAGAAGAAAGAAAGAAAGAGAAAGAAAGAAAGAAAGAAAGAAAGGAAGGAAGGAAGGAAGGAAGGAAGAGGAAGAGGAAGGAAGGAATACCCCTGTATTCAAGCCCCAGTACCAAAAAATAAATTAAAAATAAATTTTAAAAGGAGGTAGAGTGCCTTCCACAGGGTCATGAAAAGAGAAAGACAGTGCACACGGACTGCCTAGTGGTGTCTAAAATGAGCCTGCTGAATAAATATCCTCTTCCACGACTCTATTTTTAGTTTTGCATTTGGGGTTAAGAAATGTATGAAACCAGGAACCTATGCAGCTAATTGGGCCTCCGGTGTCCGCAGAAATCAGCTCCTCGGCTCTTCCTGTGGGAACTGACTCAGCTGAAGCCCGCCATCTCTTCCTAAGAAAGACTGTGTTATCAAAATGGGGCTCTCATGTGCTCTTGCTTGAGCTCCTGCTTGGAAGGAGGGCAGCCTGGGGCTGAGAGCTCTAGAGGCAGACCAGCGGCTCCACGGAGCAGCGGGAATGGATGTGTGTGTCAGATTGCAAAAACCTGTTTGGAAAAAGTGGCTCTGGGTTTCCCATTTGAGCACACACACTTGGGAAAGGCTAAATTCCTTCCGGGGGAGGCACCGCACATGGTCAGCTGCTTCTGGGGCTCCTGGATGGATACGACAGGGAGCACAGTCCCCAGAAGGCCCAGCGCGAGCTGCTTGCTAACTCCTCCAGCCCTTCGCACCCTCCCCCCTCCTCCCTCTCTCCTCCCTCCTTCCTCCCTCCCTCCTCTCTCCCCCCTCCTCCTTCCTCCATCCTCCCTCCTCCCTCCTCCCTCTTTCCTCCCTCCCTCCTCCCTCCCTCCTTGCTCTTGCTCATGAGATCAGGAGAGACACCTTCATATATGGGCATTGCATTATTTTTTGTTTCCTGCCTCAAGCGTCTTTTCTCCCTTCTCCACCTCCAATCCTTTTCCCCTTCCACCGTTCTATTGGCCTCTCTCCTCATCTATCTAAAGTCCCTTTTGAGCCGGGCGTGGCGGCGCAGGCTTGTCATCCCAGCATTTGGGAGGCTGAGACCTGAGGATCACGGTTCGCGGCCAGCCTCAGCTACTTAGTGAGGCCCTCCGCAACTCAGTGAGACCCGGTTTCAAAATAAATAAAAAACAGAGCAGGGGGTGTAGCTCAGAGGTAGAATGCCCCTGGGTTCCATCTCCAGTACCGCAAAAAAAAAAAAAAAAAAAAATAGTCCTTTAGTTTCCTATTTTCTCTCCAGCTTTTGTATTTGAGAGAAAACTTACCACCCTTTACTTTTGGAGGTGGGCTGAAGCTGCTGTAACAACAGCAAAGAATGGCATTGGCTTTGAAACAGACACACAGACCAATGGGATAGAAGCTACTGAGACAAATCCATTTTTTTTAACAAAGGTGCCAAAAACATACACTGGACAAGAGACAGCCTGTTCAACAAATGGTGTTGGTAAAACTGGTTAACCATATGCAAAGGAAATAAACTAGACTCCTATCTCTTACCCCGCACAAAAATCAACTCAAAATGGATCAATGACCTAGAAATTTGCCCAGCCAGTGTGCCAGGACCCGCGAGGCTGGGATCAGAGCCTGCTGCACGGCAAAGGGCCAGCGGGTCCCTGCAATCGTGCAGTCAGGAAGCACTTGAAGCTGCCTCTGCCTCACCCCATCTCTCAGCAGATCTCCAGATCCAAGTGACCTCAAAATTTGGTGTAAGCCGGGAGTGGTGGCGCACGCTTGTCATCCCTGCGCTTGGGAGGCGGAGACAGGAGGATCGCGCAGGTTCGAAGCCAGCCGCGCGCGCTGCCTTAGGAGACCCTGTTTCCAAATAAAAACATAAAAATAGGTCTGGGAGTATAGCCCAGAGGTAGAAGGGCTTCCAGGAACCCCAGTACCACACACACACACACACACACACACACACACACACACACAATGGTGTAGCCAGGCTTGGTGGCACAAGCTTGTAATCCTAGCATTTGGGAGGTTGAGACCAGAGGATCGCAGTTCGCAGACAGCCTCAGCTACTTAGTGAGGCCCTCCGCAACTCAGTGAGACCCTGTTTCAAAATAAAGAATAAAAAATTAGCGCTGGGGATGTAGCTTGGAGGTCAAATTCCCCTGGGTTCTATCCCCAGACCCTCCCCCCCAAAAAAAAAATTGGGTGTGAGTGGATCATCTTGTCAAAGTCACTCACCTTCTGGCTGTCATGATTTCAGCAAATGGGAAATGGTGTGGAAAATAAAAGCAGGACTTCCAAGGAAGAGATAAACTGTAATTGATCGGGTGTGGAGAAGTAGAAACGCTAATACATTATTGGTGGGATTGCAAATTAATGCTGACACTTTGAAAAACAGCATGGAAGATCCTCAGAAGAATGAAAATGAACTTACCATATGAACCAGCAATACCACCTACGAATATCTCCCCAAAAGAATAAAAACCAAACTAATGCATGAGTATCTATGTTCATAGCTGCACAATCCATCATTCCCAAACTATGGAACCAGCCAAGATGTCCATCAACAGATGAGTAGATTACAAAACTATGGGATGTGTACACAATGGAATTTTACCCAGCCATAAAGGAGAACAAAATTATGGCATCTACAGGGAAATGTAACAAAAAATAAGAAATCAGATGCTTTCCCTAATATGTGAAAACTAGGGAGAAATGGGTAATAGGAGGAACTCTAGATGAAGAAGGGGCCCTAAGAGGAGCAATTAAGGTGACCTATCTGAGGGGATGTGAGGTGGGAAGAGGGAAACTCTTTAAAGCACATGACGTACTTAAACAAACATATCAAAGTCAATCACTAAGCCAAGCATGGGAAGGAGGGAGGGGGAGGGAATGAGGTGGGGATTGGATAAAGGCTAATTGGGTCATATGTGCATGTATATCTCCACAAGTTTATTATTCCATTAAAATGTTTGACTACAATGCACCAATAAAAATATATTTTAAAGATGAGAAAGAAATTTGTCCAGAAACTTTATTAGAAGAAAACATAGCATGGTGGCACACACCTGTAATCCCAGTACTTGGGAGGCTGAGACAGGAGGATCGCAGGTTTAAGGCCAGCTTCGACAAGTTATCGAGATCCTCTGAAACTTAGTGAGATGCTGTTTCAAAACAAAAAAAAAACAAAAACAAAAAAATAGGACTGAGGGTGTAGCTCGGAGGTAGAATGCCCCTGGGTTCATAGGACCAACCGTTCAAAATCTAGACACTGATGCTCAGGAATTAAAACCTGATGCTCAAGAATTAAAACCGAGACTCAATAAATAGGATAGCATCAAATTAAAAAGTCTCTGCTCAAGCCGGGCGTGGTGGGGCCCACTTGTAAGCCCCGCGCTTGGGAGGCTGAGACAGGAGGATCGCACAGGTTCGAAGCCAGCCGCACTGGCCTAAGAGACCCTGTTTATAAAATAGGTCTGGGAGTGTAGCCCAGAAGTAGAAGGGCTTCCAGGAACCCCAGTACCACCAAAAAAATAAAAGTCTCTGCTCAACAAAAAGGAGAGTCTGGAGAGCGGGGGCGGGGGAGGGAGGGAGGGAGGGAGGGAGGGAGGGAGAGAAAGATAGAAGCTGTTTTGTGGGGAAACACTGCCCATGAGATCATAGACTTTGGATGAAGATGTTTTCCTCCCAGCATGAGTACAAGCAAAGAGAGTCCCAAGTGTGGAGTGCAGAGCTCTTGCTCTGCGTGGTAAGACAGGAGGAGGCCAGGGCTCAGCATCAGCACCTGCATCAACATCCGCATCCGCATCTGCATCCGCATCAGCATCCGCATCCGCATCCCATCAGCATCCGCATTCACATCAGCATCCGCATCCGCCTCCCATCAGCATCATCATCCGCATCTGCATCCGCATCCGCATCAGCATCCCATCAGCATCCGCATTCACATCAGCATCCCATTAGCATCCGCATCCACATCAGCATCCGTATCTGCATCCGCATCAGCATCCCATCAGCATCCGCATCCGCATCCGCATCAGCATGCGCATCCGCATCCGCATCCGCATCCCATCAGCATCCACATTCACATCAGCATCCCATCAGCATCCGCATTCACATTAGCATCCCATCAGCATCCGCAGCCACATCAGCATCTGCATCTGCATCCGCATGCGCATCTGCATCCGCATCAGCATCCGCATCTGCATCTGCATCTGCATCCGCATCTGCATCAGCATCCGCATCCGCATCCGCATCCGCATCAGCATCAGCATCCCATCGGCATCCGCATCCGCATCCGCATCCGCATCCGCATCCGCATCTGCATCAGCATCCGCATCCGCATCAGCATGCGCATCCGCATCCGCATCTGCATCAGCATCCGCATCCGCATCAGCATCCGCATCTGCATCTGCATCCGCATCAGCATCCCCATCCGCATCCGCATCAGCATCCCCATCCGCATCCGCATCCGCATCAGCATGCTCATCCGCATCCGCATCAGCATCCCATCAGCATCCGCATTCACATCAGCATCCCATCAGCATCCGCATTCACATCAGCATCCCATCAGCATCCGCATTCACATCAGCATCCGCATCCGCATCCGCATCAGCATGCTCATCCGCATCCGCATCAGCATCCCATCAGCATCCGCATTCACATCAGCATCCCATCAGCATCCGCATTCACATCAGCATCCCATCAGCATCCGCATCTGCATCAGCATCCGCATCCGCATCAGCATGCGCATCCGCATCCCATCAGCATCATCATCCGCATCCGAATCCGCCCAGGGAGCTGAGAGGAGGGCCAGAGTGGAGCTCTCTTGGAACCATCCTCAGCCTGCCCCTCTGCAATGGCGTGACCTTGAGAGTGTGAGTGTGGCAGGTCACTCTCAATGCACGTCCTAGGAACTCTAGGGTCACACTAAGGACTTCCGGTAAGACTGCCAGGGGAGAAGCCGGCAGGCCAGCTCTCACCGGACTCGTCTTTTGTTTGTGGGACTTTGTGGTACCAGGTGCGGCCTGAACATTGCTCATTCCACAGTTAGAGTTTGTTTCCAAGGCAACCATTTGTCACAGATGTTGGCTACTTTACACACACACACACACACACACACACACACACACACACACACACACACATTTTTTCCCTTTTAAAAAGCCCCTAGAGTTTTGTCAGGCTGTCCACGTATAATCAGGACCCTCTTCCTTCGTTTCAATCAGTCCTGACTCGCTCATCGCTCATGCCGGTGATTATTTATGGGTAGACATGAAGTCCAGTGTCCCCCATGGACAAAAGGAAAAAGACCTAGGTCTGCCTTCTAGAAAAGGTTCTTTTCCCTTAAAGAGAAACGCAGAGGGGCACCATGGACACTGTCGACGTCCAGCTCGGAACCGTGGTGGCCACTTGCAGCCCTGGGGAGCCAAGCTAGGAAGCCAGGCACAGCTTACCTGGGAGCCTCACGTCCAGGGGTTGTGTAAACTAGCTGGGGTTTCCATTTCTGGCCACAAAATTAATTTCTGGGCACAGTGGTGTACACCTGTGATCCAGTATTTGGAAAGTTGAGACAGGAGGATAGCCTTGAGAATTTAGTGAGACCCTCAGTAACTTGTTTTTTTGGTGGTCCTGGGGGTGGAACCCAGAGGCTTTCTACCTCCAGGCTATACTCCCAGACCTTTTTTATATTTTATTTGGAAACAGGATCTCACTAAGTTGCTGAAAGCCTCACTAAGTAGGTTAGGCTGGCTTCGAACCGGTGCGATCCTCCTGTCTCAGCCTCCCAAGCGCGGGGATTACAAGCGTGCGCCACCACGCCCGGCGACCCCCAGTAACTTTGTGAGAGTCTGTTTCCAAAAAAAAAAAAATGATGATGAGAACTCAAGCCACAGAAGTATCTTGAATTTTAAAACAAATTTTATTTTTTTAAAACCATAATATGGGTGGGAAGTCACATAATGCATTGCAACTCTTAGACACATTTTCCTGTAATATACCTTACAGATGTGACATACAATAAATTTTCTAATATTTACCATCTTTATTACTACCAAAAGAAAGTGCAGATGTGATGAGGAACCGGGACCCTTCAGACAGATTTCATTAGGTTTCAAAGTCACATGCCTCCGATTCAATCCACCAGCCAGATTCGTCTCCCCTCAGCAAGAGAGAACCACGAGCCACGTAGAGCCCGGCCAGGAAATTAATAGAAACTCAGAGAAAAAAAAAAAAAAAAAAAACCTTGCTTGCCAGGCGTGGTGGCGCACGCTTGTCATCCCCGCGCTTGGGAGGCGGAGACAGGAGGATGGCGCTGGTTCCAAGTCAGCCACGCTGGCTTAAGAGACCCTGTTTCCAAATAAAAATATAAAATAGATCTGGGAGTGTAGCCCGGAGGTAGAAGGGTTCCATCCCCAGTACCACCAAAAAATCAAAATCAAAAACAAAAACAAACAAAAAACTTGCCTGCTTGGAGGACCCGGATGCTGCCAGCCAGCTCCCTCTCTCAGACCTCAGCCTACAGAAGCACTGCTCCTAGGAAGAGATGCGTTGATGGCTGGGCCCAGGCGAAGCTTAGATGGCAGCTGCTTTGTTCGGCCAGTAACACGTGAGGGGCGAGGGGGGACTTGCTTTCCGTGGCAGCGGGCAGGTCAAGCCGGTTGGCACTGTGCCCAGAAGAAAAAAAGACCAATTAGCAACTCGATTTGTGTGAAATTTGGTGAGAAAGTTTAGAGTCCATGGGCGGGTGGAGGATTGAACCTCAATCCTCCTGCCTCAGCCTCCCGAATGCTGGGATTACAAGTGCGCGCCGCCATGCCCGGCTTCCTTTTTACAACTTTTAAAAGTGTAAAAATTAACCAGGTGTGGCGGCACACGCTTGTAATCCCCACGCTTGGGAGGCTGAGACAGGAGGATCACTCAGGTTCGAAGCCAGCCTCAGCTGGCTTAAGAGACCCTATTTCCAAATAAAATATAAATAGGTCTGGGAGTGTAGCCTGGAGGTAGAAGGCCCCTGAGTTCCATCCCCAGTACCACCAAAAATAAATAAATAAATAAATAAATAAATAAATAAATAAATAAAATAAAGCTGGAGGTGTAGCTCAGAGGTTGAATGCCCCTGGGATCGAGCCCCAGCACCATGCGCACACATGTACATACACACACACACACACACACACACACACACACACACACATATGCAAACTCCTGCCCTCTGTGTGATCTCTTCAATAGACACGGTGAACCTGGAATATAGAAATGGCTTACTCTTTTTTCGATGAGGAAGGCAAGCTGAGGCGAGGGGGCTAGGTGTTCCAAGTCTCCCCAACGGAGCAGGAGGGCGTGGACTCCCACTCAAGCTTTTACTTGCAAAGCTTGTGGGCTGGGCCCAGAATGTGCCCCAAAACTCAAGTGGGAAAGGGCACCCCCCCCAGTGCATCAAGGCTCAGAGGTGGGGCACGGCTGGAGGGACGGGTCAGTGGAGGCACAGCCTTGGAGCCTAGACCTGTCCCTGGTCACTTCCGCCGCGCCACCATGATGCCTGACTCGAAGCCGGCCGACTCTGGACTGTACCTCTAAAATGGTGGGCCAAATAAACCTTTCTTCTTTCTTCTTCTAAGCTGTTCTCATGGGTTATTTCCTTCAGAGCAACAGGAATGCAGAGTAAACACCCTCTTGAAGAACATTCTTTTTTTTGTGTGTGTGGTACTGGGGATGGAACCCAGGGTCATTCTACCTCCGAGCTGCATCCCCAGCCCTACTTTTTATTCTTTATTTTGTTTTTTTGTTTGTTTGTTTGTTTGTTGTTTGTTTGTATTTTTGGTGGTACTGGGGTTCCTGGAAGCCCTTCTACCTCTGGGCTACACTCCCAGACCTATTTTTACATTTTTATCTGGAAACAGGGTCTCCTAAGCCAGCGCACGCGGCTGGCTTCGAACCTGCGCGATCCTCCTGTCTCCGCCTCCCAAGTGCGGGGATTACAAGCGTGCGCCACCACGCCCGGCCTTTATTCTTTATTTTGAAATAGGGTCTCACGGAGTTGCAAAGGGCCTCACTAAGTAGCTGAGGCTGGCCACAAATCCTCCTGTCTCCGACTCCCGAATGCTGGGATGACAAGCGTGCGCCACCACACCCGGCTCAAGAACGTTCATAAAACCTTCAGCTTCTTGGGTTTGGCGGGAGCCCTGAGGCCTATGTGTGGATACTGCCTGTTCCACCCACTGCGCTGGGGCGAGCCTCCTCTTCTCTCTGGGCCCTGGTGTGTAGAAGCTGCAAGGGAGAGTTGGACAAATTCAACGAGCAAGAACAGGGTGCTCCAGAAACCTGCACTGCCTGTTGGCTACCTCAGCCAAAGCTCCTTCAAGCCTGGCACAGAGCTGGCTGCAACGTTGGGGTGAGCTTTGCACAGAAATGACCAATGACCCTAGTTTTAAACCCATACTTACTTAAATTATAAGTAAGTACGGCAGGTTGGAAGTGAGCTGACCCTTGCCCTTTCTGCACAGGGATTGAACCTAAGGGCGTTCAAAACACCCCAGCTTATTTTATTTTTTTCTTTTAAGACAAGGTCTCAATAAGCTGTCGAGGGTCTCTCTAAGTTGCTGGAGCTGACCTCGAGCCTGAGATCCTCCTGTCTCAGCCTCCCAGGGACTGTGATGACAGACGCCTGGTGTCCGGCTCCTGCCTCTGATGCGTGTCAGTCGGCTCCCACGAACACATCTGGCTTCCCATATTTTTCTTTTGCTGTGCGGCTTTCTTCATCCCACGAGATCACGTGAAGGGGCCTCATCTTGAAGCCATTGCTGCCAGTCAGCCGGCAGACGTTATGCTTAGCTCTTTAGCCGAAGGCATAAGGGAAAAATTACTAGACGTCGAACAAGCGTGGTTCGGGGTCTTGGCAGGACATGCACGGCTTCCCTCGCCTCCTGAGTACAGTGGAGGAAAATTTAATCAAAGCGTGCAGTTATTTATACAAGGACGGGTTGGGCTAAAGGAAACCCGCCAGGGTTTGTCCCGTGCTTAGCTCTGAAGGAGCCGGTCAACCTACCCGGGAAGACACGAGAAACAGAACCCAGAGGTGCTGCGGTCCATCGGGGAGGGCACCGCAGCGGGGGATGCTCCTCACTTGACGGGGGGACCCCACCCTTGTTAACCCATCTTAAGTTGGGAATGTTATGAGTGGAAAAGGCGGCCGGCCAGCCATGCAGCCCACTGTAGAGTGTCCTTGGGTCCCCCCCAGATGGACTGCCGCTGCCCGGCATTGCAAAACGACATCTTTCCTAGTAACAGGAAGGTGGAATCCGCATGACGTCGGAAACTTGTGAGTCGCCCCATCGTGGAGTGGGGACCGTATACACTCGCGGCCTGCCTAGTGGGAGATGTGGTCTTCGCAGCCAAGTGCGAGGGAGGGACAAGAGAGACAGGTGCGGTGGCCCCCGCTCAGACCTGCCTCAGACAGTGCGCTGCCTCCGCATCCAGAGCGCCAGGGGCAAGTGAGCCCCTGATGGCATCCCGGGAGCGCAGCACAGAGCGTGAAGGAGGCCAGGGTGGAGGCCCACACCTGTGAGCTCAGAACTAGGGAGGCTGAGACAGGAGGATCGCGGGTTTGAAGCCAGCACGGTAACTTAGTGAGACACTGTTTTCAAGAGAAAAAAAAAAAAAAAAAAAAAAAAAAAATATATATATATATATATATATATATATATATATATATATATATATAAAAGGGGCTGGGAGACTGAGACAGGAGGATCACGCGGGTTCAAAGCCAGCCTCAGCTACTTAGTGAGGCTCTCAGCAACTTAGTGAGACCCTGTTTCCAAATAAAATAGAAAATAGGTCTGGGAGTATAGCCCAGAGGTAGAAAGCCTCTGGGTCCCACCCCCATACCACTAAAATAAAATAAAATAAAATAAAATAAAATAAAATAAAAATGAAATAAGGCTGAGGGTGTAGCTCGGAGATATAATGCCTCTACATTCACTCCTCAGCAGCAGCAGCAGCATCAGCAGCAGCAGCAGCAGCAGCAGCAGAAGAAGAAGAAGAAGAAGAAGAAGAAGAAGAAGAAGAAGAAGAAGAAGAAGAAGAGTCTAATAGTTTTGATATCTTTTCTTTTTTTTTCTTTTCTTTTTTTTTCCTGTACTGGAGAGAAAGCTCCTCAGAGGCACTCTACCTCCAAGCCACAATCCCAGCCCTATTTTTCATTCTTTATTTTGAAACAGGGTCTCACTGAGTTGCAGAGGGCCTCACTAAGTAGCTGAGGCTGGCTGCAAATCGTGATCCTCCAGTCTCAGCCTCCCGATACTGGGATGACAAGCGTGCGCCACCACGCCCGGCTTTTCTTTTTAATAGGTTACCAAATAATGCATGCTACATGTTGCTTAGCCATTTCTTACTTTGTAAACTTTCAGGACATTTGACCATTCGTTGGCTTGTGTCTTACTCTTCAATTGAATCCTTTCCAGAAGTTTAAGGTAGATATAGCATACTTACCCTTTGCCGATGGTATTTGTGCAAATTTTATTGCTAGTTTGTTCTTGAATTATCAATTGTGGTTTCTCAAATTTTCGAAAGAGAAAGTGTGAAATGTTTCTGTGATAAAATCTTTGACTTTTTCCAGTTATTATCTTTGTTTTTACCTTTAAAACGTTCTTCTCTGAATAGTCAATAAGTCAGCCGGGCATGGTGGCGCACGCTTGTCATCCCCGCGCTTGGGAGGCAGAGACAGGAGGATCGCGCAGGTTCGAAGCCAGCTGCGCTGGCTTAAGAAACCCTGTTTACAAATAAAAAGTATAAAATAGGTCTGAGAGTGTAGCCCAGAGGTAGAAGGGCTTCCAGGAACCCCAGTACCACCAAAAAAACAAATAAACAAACAAAATAAATAGTCAATAAATCGTTCCTTATTTATAGAGATTTATTAGTCAATATTTTTCACTGGACTCTCAGAATCAATTTGGGGTTCTCTATTCAATTGAAAGTAAACATAATTTTTCCACAAATGGCTAATCCAGTGCTAGATGTGTGTGTGCGCGCGTGTGTGTGCATGTGTGTGTGTTGTGCATGTGCGCATGTGTGCATGTGTGCGCGCGCGTGTGTGTGCGCGTGTGCGTGTGTGTGGTGCATGCGTGTGCGTGCGTGTGTGTGTGCGTGTTGTGTGTGTGTGTGTGTGTTGAGCGTTTTCCCTTTTCCTACTGGTTATGATGACATCTTCAATATGTGCATCATAATTTAATGAACAAGTTCTATTTGGGAGCTAGTTATTTCAATGATTATTTTTTGTTCCTATACTGATGCTATATTGAATAATTATTTCATTTACTTTTAAAACATTTGATTTAGCTGGGTATGGCAGCTTACGCCTATAATCCCAGTACTTGAAGGCTGAGACAAGAGGATCACAGGATCAAGACCAGCCTCAGCGACTTTAGCAAGGCCATCAGCAACTAAGTGAGACCTTGTTTTGAAATTTTAAAAAATTATATATATATACATATATATATTGAGCCATATATATATTGAGCCATATATATTAAGCCATATATATTGAGCCATATATATATGTATACACACACACACACACACACACACACACATATATATATATATATATATATATATATATATATATATATATATATATCTCACGAGGTAAAACTCTCCTGGGTTCAATCCCTAGTACTATTAAAAAAACCACAAATTTTTTATTATGAAGAATTGCAATTACATGCAAAAGAGACAACTATTCTAAAATCCCATGTACTTATACACTCAGGTTCAATTATTTCATTCAAGTTTAAAAATAAAAAGAGCATGAGGCTGGTGTGGTGGTACACACCTATAATCCCAGTACTTGGGAGGCTGAGACAGGACGATCACAAGTTTGAGGCCAGGCTCAGCAACTTAGAAAAAAAAAAATAGGCCGGCCGTGGTAGCACACCCTGTATTCCGGGTACTGGGAGGCTGAGGCCGGAGGATCATGGTTTGTGACCAGCCTCAGCTATTTAGTGAGGTCCTCAGCAACTTAGTAAGACCCTGCTTCAAAATAAAGAATAAAAAACAGGGCTGAGGGTAGAGTTTGGAGGTAGAAGGCCCCTGGATTTAATCTCCAGGGAGGGTGGGAGAGGAACAGATTAAAAAATAACAAGAATTGAACACTGGGGCATTGGGGCATTCTACCTTTGAGCTTCACTTCCAGCCCTATTTTTATTTTTTTAATTTTAAAACAAGATCTCTTGAGGTTGATGAGAGTGTCACTACTTCTTGTGGATGTCCTCGAACCTATGATCCTCCTGTCTCAGCCACTGGGATTCCAAGGGTGTGCCACCATGCCCAGGTTGTCTATTTAATTTTTGACAAGTGTAAAAGTATTTCAATGGAGAGATTATAAACTTTCAACAAATGGTTTTGAAACAATTACACACACATGCACATACACACACATTATCTAAGACTTACAACTTACATAAAATTTAACACCAAGAGTAATAGATATACATTTAAAATATTATTAAAATATTTTTGTATCTAAATGTGGTTTGTACCCAGCCTCAGCAACTGAGACCATGTTTCAAAATAAAAAATAAAAATTGGGTTGGGAATGCAGCTTGGAGGTGAATTTCCCCTGATTCAATCTCCAGCACCACAAAGTAAGTAAGTAAGTAAGTAGTAATTAAGTAAGTTAGTAAATAAATAAAGCAAGCATGCATTTCTGTAAGAAAACATCAGACGAAATTGTCATAATATGAAAATTAAATAGAACGCTTACCAATTTCACCAATCCCTAGTAACACTCACACACAAACACACAAACACATACACACATATACACACAAACAAACATATACACACATCAAATGGACATCTTTGCATTTTGGTCCCTTTTATTCTTTTTCAATGACTACATGTTAATTTTTGGTTAACATTACAATGATTACTGTAGTTATGTAGCCACTTAAAGGATAAAATAGTAGGATTGCTGGTGACTTATGTGTCTATGTTCATGAGGGATATTGTTCTATAGAATTCTTACCTTGAAATATTTTTTCTAATTTTGGTATAAGAATAATGCTGGCCAGGGACTATTGTTGGTGTTTCCTACTCTCCTGTTTCCTGAAAAATATATTTAGAATTGGTTTTAATTTCTCTTAAATGTTGAGTGGGATTACCTAGTAAAAATATTCTAAGCTATATGGATTTATTTTCAAAAGATCTTAAACTGTGATTTCAAATTCTTTATAGTTAAAGACTCTTCAGTTTGTTACTTTCACCTTTGTAAAATTTTGCACCTATTTTGCCAAATTAGTCATTTTTGTCAAATTAGTCTACTTCATCTAAATTATAAAATGATATGTATTGAGTTGAGTATCTCCTTATTATCCTTATAAATGAACATAGTGTATAATTATATCTCTCATTTGTGTTACTGGTAGCTTATGTTTTCTCTCTTTTTCATTTGACTATATTGCTAGATTCTCATCAATTTAAAATATTTTTAAAACATGACTAGTTTTATTTTGTTTTTAAATAAAAAATTTTACTGATTTTTATTTAAAAAAAAATAACAAGAAAAGGCAAGCAAGACCAGTCATCCTACCATCGCTTTGTGTTGGTTGATGACCTCATCTCTATCAATAAAACAGTTCCAGGAGAACTAGCCCAGAAGAGCCAGAATGATTGGACCAAGGCAGTAAGGTTCTGCAATTCCTAAAAGACAGGATCAAAAGAAAAGTAAGTGCTACGAAAAGCGTGAGGTTTATACCAAGCGATGAAACTTTGCTTTTTACATGAAATTCAAAGAGGAATGTTTTATCTAAACAACGTCGAACAGAATGGACAATGTCTTCCACTGCAGCGTTTCAAAAGATAACAAAGCAAACTCTGGATTACTTTTTCTTTTCCCCAGGTTGGCTAAAAGCCAAAGTCTGCCTTTAATCACTGTCTTGAGTACATTTCAAACCAAGTGCTAAAGTAATATCCAGGTACATCATTTCCCAGAGATACCTAGAGCCTAAGACGTTTAGTCACCGTTTCTTATCAATGATACCTCCGTCTTAACCAGAGGACTAACAAACAAGTAACTCTTCTTAGAGAAAAAAATGAGCATCTGAGCCAGAGCCGCCCTAGTTTTGACCAGTGATTCTCAAGGAATCATCTAAGGAAGGAAGGCTAAAATAGGTGCTAAACGCATTTGCAGGAACACGTTTTGTGGTTCCTGGTCTAGAAAGGAGAGAGGAGACGCAGCCGACCCCGGGTCTCCCCATCAGCGCTGCTAGGAACCCAGATGGAATGTGTGGACCAGTTACTGAAGGACTCTGGAAGCTAAGTGGCCATTGATGGAAAAGACTAGAATTTGAAGTATTGCATTGTATCGATTGTAGTTTTTGATTGTAAAATTTTGCTAAAATTTTACTGGTGTGCTATAATTAATTAGACATCATAACGAGATTCAGTGAGACATTTGCATGTGCGTACAACATTTCTCGGTGTGGTTCCACTATCCCAATAGGCCTCCCTCCTCAGCTATTGATTGGATAAAGAGAATGTGGTGTGTACACACACAACTGACTATGGTGTGTACACACACAACTGACTACGGTGTGTACACACACAACTGACTACGGTGTGTACACACACAACTGACTACGGTGTGCACACACACAACTGACTACGGTGTGTACACACAAGCCCCTCATGGTCTTTGTTTTCTTTTCATCTTAAATTTATTCTCAGTTGAGCCTCGCAATAATTAGTTTTCTTTCCACTGGAATCGTTTACTTAACTTCACAGTGTGCAGAAATTCCTATTGGCATGAGCAGTCTGTCTACCCTCTAACTTTCTAATAACTAGACCTGTACAGATATTTCCCATTGTCCAGAATGAATTATCCTTACCTGCATTGCTAAGCAGACATGAATATAACCCCCCACACCCCGATTTTTTGTTGTTATAGTCGTGATAATGGGGACGGAACCTAGGAGCCTTCTACCTCTGAGCTACAGCCCTATTTTATTTATTTATTTTTTTTATTTGTTTGTTTATTTAGCAGTACTAGGGATGGAACCCAGGGGCATTCGACCTCTGGGCTACACCTCCAGTTCTATTTTTTATTCTTTATTTTGAAACAGCCTCACTAAGAAGCTGAGGCTGTCCTCGAACCGCGATCCTCCTGTCTCAGTCTCCCAAATGCTGGGATTACAAGCGTGTATCACCATGCCCAGCTCTATTTTATTTTTTATTTGGAAATAGGATCTCACTAAGTTGAGAGACTCACTAAGTTGCTGAGGCTGGCCTTGAACTTGTGATCCTCCTGTCTCAGCCTCCCAAGCATTGAGATGGCAGGCGTGTGCCACCATGCTTGGCTTCCCAAATATATATATATAATTTTTTTTTTTTTTGCGGTACTAGGGATGGAACCCAGAGGCATTCTACCTCTAAGCTACACCCCCAGTCCTATTTTTTAGTCTTTTTATTTTTTGAAACAGGTTCTCACTGAGTTGCAAAGGGCCTCACTAAGTAGCTGAGGCTGTCCGCGAACCGTGATCCTCCGGTCTCAGCCTCCCAAATGCTGGGATTACAAGCATGCGCCACCACGCCCAGCTCCAAAAGAAATTTTCTAGAATCTTACTACCAACTATTACCACCCAACTGTTTTTCCACCAAGTAGCCAGAAAAAAGTTGGGTGGACGGGCTAGGAGGACTTTCCTCTAAGAACCCAGAATAAAAAGAAGTATGGGCCGGGCATGGTGGCGCACGCTTGTAATCCCCGCGCTTGGGAGGCGGAGACAGGAGGATCGCGCAGGTTCGAAGCCAGCCGCACGCGCTGGCTTAAGAGACCCTGTTTCCAAATAAAAATATAAAAACAGGTCTGGGAGTGTAGCCTGGAGGTAGAAGGGCTTCCAGGAACCCCAGTACCACCAAAAAAAAAAAAAAAAAAAAAGTATGAAGGCTTTAACGTCAAGCTCTCTGGCTGGGATAGTAACTCTCCTAACTGAGTTACGTAACAAGAAGCCCAGATCGGGGTTGCTGGCGTCCGTGCACAGAGCAAGAGGTTGCGGCAAACAAAACCCAGACACGGTGAGCGCCTGCAGTGCGCATTTGTGGCTCGGATACGCCTTGGTACCCAGGTGGAGGCTTTTTCTATTTCAGCCCCAGAATCCGCTGTTTAAAAATACATTTTCATTTCCCGCAGAACAAAGCAAGTTTTGTGCACCTGCTGTTGCCGTGGGTGGCGGGGAGAGGCGCTTAGATTGCTCTGGAACGATGAAGTGGGCGTCTCCTCATCCAAGAACTGAAATGCTACCTTCAGGTGAGTCCGGAGTCCAAAATCCTCAAAGGGGAGATTTAGAAAAGCATTTCAGAGGATCAGGTTAAACCAAACAATCCCCCCAAAAAGAAATTCCATTCGCGATCTTTCTTTAAAACAGGAAATTAAACCGCGTCATTAGAAGGCAAACGTAAGCGAGCTGCAGGAGCTTCATGGTGGGTTAGCAGGAAATTGAAAACCTTGTTTATTAATTTCTTTATTTTGGTGTCGATGCTGGGGATTGAACCAGGGCCATTCTACCTCTGAGCAGCTACACCCTCAGCCCTATTTTTTTTTTTTTAAACAGAGTCTTGCTAGGTTGCCGAGAGTCTCACTAAGTGGCAAAGGCTGGCTTCGAACCTGCGATCCTCCTCCCGTCTCAGTCTCCTGAGTACTGGGATTACGGGGCGTGCACCATCACGCCTGGAAAACTGCGTTTAAATTTCATCTGGGAAACCACAGCTCCTTCAAACAGCAGAGAGCAAAATTCTGGAAAAAAGGCATCGGTCCAGAAGCATGGACTATCCACTCAACCCTGGGGCGCCGGTCCACACTGCAGTCTCCTGGGGTATTATTTTTAAGTATTTCATTAAACTCACGGGCCTATTCCCAAAACTCTTGTAGCAGCGGACAGGTCCAGATTATAGAACAGGAATTCTTTCAAGACTCTGGTGGAGCTAACAAACCTTATTAAAATTACCCAAGAGGGCCAGAAAGCTGAACTGGTGGCAGCCGGTGTATGTTGGCACACTCTTCAGCTGTCTGTGTTTTTGAGCTCAGATGTTTTTATTTGGAAGTTTGCATTAAGCGCGAATCAGCAGAAGGGCCGACGCTGTGTAAGCTCAATGGCTTGAAAACCCACCCAGTAAATAGCTCTCGCCCCGGAGACGTCTGTCCACGGCTGAAATACACATTGTTCTCCAGGAACCCAAGAAGAAAGACCGCTCACACCTCCTCCAAATTCTTGCCGGGGCAGAACGTTGGTGCAAACTCCTCTTGAAACATTTAATAGTGAAAGCTTGAAATTAATCCGATTTTATGGGAATGTTGTTGTTCTCTTCTCTCTCTCTCTCTCTCTCTCTCTCTCTCTCTCTCTCTCTCTCTCTCTCTCTCTCTCTCCATCACACACACATGCACACAGGACTTGGAGAAAACTGTCCAACTCAGTCAAGTTCTTCACCGGTTTTATTCAGAGAGCTGTGTCCTAAAAGATCAGGGTTTAGAGACTGCTAAAACTAGGAATCTGCTAGGCATATTTGAGGAAGAAGAAGGAGGGTTATTTATTTAGTTACTTATTTATTTATTTATTATTTGTGGTACTGGAGATTGAACTCAGGGCATTCTACCTCGAGCTACATCCCCAGCCCTAATTTTTATTCCATTTATTTATTTATTTATTTATTTATTTATTTATTTTTGCAGGTCTGGAGATGGAACCCAGAGGCGTTTGACCTCCGAGCTATCCCCACCCCTGCCCTATTTGTTTATTATTTATTTTGAAACAGGGTCTCACTAAGTTGTGAAGGGCCTCACTAAGTAGCTGAGGCTGTCCGCGAACCGCGATCCTCTGGTCTCAGCCTCCCGAATGCTGGGATTACAAGCGTGCGCCACCATGCCCGGCTTTTATTCCTTGTTTTGAAACAGCATCTCACTAAGTTGCAGAGGGCCTCACTAAGTAGCTGAAGCCGGCCTCCTGTCTCAGCCTCCCAAGTACAGGGATTGCAAGCCTGTGTCACCACGCCTGGCTGGAGGGATGGGTGACTTAAAGAAGCAGAGTCAGGGTGTGGTGGTGCACGCTTGTAATCCCAGCATTTGGGAGGCTGAGACAGGAGGATGGTGGTTCGTGGCCCCCCTCAGCTACTTAGTAAGGCCCTTTGCAACTCAGTGAGACCCTGTTTCAAAATAAAGATTAAAAACTGCAGCTGGGGGCATAGCTCAGAGGTAGAATGCCCCTGGGTTTCATCTCCAGTACTGCAAAAGAAGAAGAAGAAATAGAAGGAAGAGAAGGAGGAGGAGGAGGAGGAGGAGGAGGAGGAGGAGGAGGACGAGGACGAGGACGAGGACGAGGAGGAGGAGGCTGGGCGCAGTGGTACACATCTGTAATCCCTGTACTTGGAAAGCCAGCCGAGGGGAGAACACAGGATCAAGGCTAGTCTCAGCAACTTAGAGAGGTCCTCGGCAATTTACAGAGACTCCGTTTTAAAATAAAATATAAAAAGGGCTAGGGGTATAGCTTGGGAGTAGAATGCCCCTGGGGTCAATCCCAGTGCAAAAAATAAAGGAACAGAGGCAGGGATGGGCGAGGCTGTAGATGAGGCCCTTTGACCCCTCCGCCCCCTGGAAGGGGCCTTTGGTTTTTTCTTTTTGCTGTGAGGAGCCGGCAGAGCTGTAAGGCCCATGAGAAGCTGTGGAGCTGGGGGCGGAGTCCATGTCGGTGGCTAGAACCACAGAGCCCCAGCAGATGCTGAGGAGATTGGCCAACAGCGTGCCCAACACACTAGGTTTTCCCACAGTGAGTGACAGAAAGAAAAGAAAACAAAGCATGTTTTTAAAAGCAGGGATATTCACACATGTGTAACACAGAGAGAGAGGGGGGAGGGAAAGAGAGAGAGAGAGAGAGAGAGAGAGAGAGAGAGAGATTGTACGTCCCAAATAGCCATGACAAAGTGAACCAAGTACAGAGACAAAGGAATTGAAAATCGCCCCAGTGCTTTGATTAAGACTATTTAAAACAAAACAAAACAAAACAAAACAAAAAAACAGGATTCAAGACAGCCCAGGAATAAGTCTCTTCTTGGTTCCATCTGTCCAATGTTTCAAGAAAAGGTCTGTTTTGGCAGTTACTGTGTCTACACATTCTTACATGAAATATGTTAAACATCTGTCCCTGATCAGCTTAAATATCACGGTCTTTATAGTGTCTAATGCTGGCCCATCAAATTGCAGCTTTACAAGAGAGAGTTTTTCTCCCAGTTCAGTCTCAAGATTATTCTGGCCGGGCATGGTGGCGCACGCTTGTAATCCCCGCGCTTGGGAGGCTGAGAAAGGAGGATCGCACAGGTTCAAAGCCAGCCTCAGCTACTTAGTGAGGCTCTCAGCAACTCAGTGAGAACCTGTTTCAAAAACAAAATATAAAATAGGGCTGGGAGTGTAGCCTGGAGGTAGAAAGCCTCTGGGTTCCACCCCCAGTACCACACACACACAAAAAAAAAAGATTATTCTGTGAGTCCTAAGAGAATGTGGTAGCACATGCCTGTAATCCCAGTCCTTGAGAGGCTGAGACAGGAGGATCACAGGTTCGAGACCAGGCTCAGCAAGTAACGTCTACCATGTGCCCAGGACTGACTGGTCTGGCTCATCCGTCTCTCAGGTAAACATCAAAGCAATCGTGTGCCACAGACGATGCTGGTCTCTGCTCTCCAGGGGAGGCATACGGGGCTTAGGGTGGAGCCAGGCTTGCAGGTCTGCGTGAGCACCGGCCCTGAGCCAGGGCTGCGGCGGGGTAGAGGTCAGTGGCAGGAGACAGAATTCCAATTCTCATTTTGCTGATTCCATAAGTGGCAAAAATCCCAGCTAGCCACCATCTTCTCTGGACTCAGCCAGCCCCATTCACAGAATGTGCATATCGTCCCAAGTATGTTACCAACCATCACACACTCTCAGAAACAGAACTGCAGGCTGGATGGCTCATGACTGTCACCTCGGTTCTTGAGAGGCTGACACAGGGAGGGTCGTAGGTGCAAGGCCAGCCTCGGCAACTCAAGAGAGACTCCCGGCTACTTGGCAAGACCCTGTTTCAAAATAAAAAAATAAAAACGGCTGGGGTATAACTTGGAGGTAGAAACCCATAGGTTCAAAGTACAAAAAAAAATTAAAACTTAACTATGATCAGAATCAGGAATCAATTTTTTTTGTTTTTGAGCAACACAATTTTATAGATACTCTGTTGTTACAGTAGCTACCTATTTTTTTTTTCCGGATATAGGGATGCAACCCAGGGGCATTTGACCTCCAAGCTACACCCCCTACCCTATATTTTATTCTTTAATTTTTTTATTTTAATATTTTAATTCTTTAATTAAAAAAATTTTTTTTCCCTGTTGTAATGGAGATTGAAGCCAGGGGCATTCTGCCTCTGAGTCATACTGCCATCCCTATTTTATTTTACTTTACTTTACTATTTATTTATTTATTCATTCATTCATTTATTAATTAATTAGTTTATTTATTTATTTATTTATTTGTGGGTCTGGGGATGGAACCCAGGGGCATTTGACCTCCGAGCTACACACCCTGACCTATTTTCTATTCTTTATTTTTTGAGGGGGTCTGGGGATGGAACCCAGGGGCATTGGACCTCTGAGCTATACCTCCTGCCCTATTTTTTATTCTTTAGTTTGAAACAGGGTCTCACTAAATTGCAGAGGGCCTCACTAAGTAGCTGAGGCTGTCCGTGAACCGAGATCCTCCTGTCTCAGCCTCCCCAGTGCTGGGATGACAAGCGTGTGCCACCACGCCCAGTTCCCAGGGGCGTTTCTATCTCTGAACTACACCCTTCTCCATTTTTTGTTCATTTTGAAACAGGGTCTCACTAAATTGCACAGGGCCTCACTAAGTAGCTGAGGCTGTCCACGAACTGCAATCCTCCGGTCTCAGCCTCCCAAATGCTGGGATGACAAGCGTGCGCCACCGCGCCCGGCCCTATTCTTCATAATCCCTTTGACTCTGGATTCACCAGACAACAACCATGTCTCTCAAACTGGAAGAAGACAGAGCACGATTCGCTTCCGAGATTCACACGTCACGTTCCGTATACCTCTTGCTTTCTTCATGTAAACAAAATCTTGGCTGGGGATGGCTCTCGGGAATAGAGAAAGCATTGTTGAGGGGCTCAAAATAGGCTGGTAAGTAAGAACACTCATGATCATTAATACAGCCTATCGTTGAATAAAGCAGGTAATTAGCGGCGGTGATGGAAATATAAACAGGACCTAATTAGCAGACCTTTTCTTTGCTATCTCTTGGTGCAGACGGCAAGCATTGGCATTTAGCTCTCACACCCACGTGCAGAATTTCTTAGCTGATTTTGGCCCAGCTGTCTTGGTAGTCGTCAGAATGTGCAAAAGCGTTGAGGGCGACCACAAGTGCTCACATTTTTCTGTTCGTACTGCTTCCAATGAGCCGAAAACACTGTGAGTATAAATCACAAGGGCGCCGTGTTGGCCAACCAAGGTTCTTGTAGAAGTTGCTTCTGTTCACATCTGCCTTCTGGTGGTCCTGGTACTCTCATAGAAGCAGCCCTTCACTCTGTGTGTTTCTTGACTCCGGGCTCTTCCTAAAAAGCTGAGCTCCTCCGTGAGCGTCCATTCGCCTTCCACGCCCAAGAGCCCACCACACCCGCTCACAGGACATGCCAACGACCTCCGTGTTGCCGAAGCCCTTAATATATTTTTCTCCTTTTCCTTCTTGACCTTCTTAGTACCCGTTGTATTGTTGACCGCTCCTCACTTAAAAATGCAACCTGTTTTAAGTTGACTTTCCACAAAAGTCCAGGAACGGAACCATCAGATGATCTAACTGCACTACTTCTCGGTACTTGGGAACGGACGCTTCATCGGTCCAACTATTCTACTCATCGGCGCCTTTCCAAATGAACTCAGATCAGAATGCTATAGTCAGACGCATGTATTCGTGTGTACAGCAGCACAATTCACTGGAGCCCAATTATAGAATGAGCCTAAAAGTACATCGACAGAAGACTGGATGAAGGAAAGGTAATATCCACACACAATGAAGTCTGACTCAGCCATACAGAAGAACAAAATCAAGACACTCGCAGGAAAATGGATGGAATTGGAGGACATTGTGCTAAGCGAGGTCAGCCAGCGTCAGAAAACCGAGGGTCCTATGTTTTGCCTCTTATGTAGAAGCTAAAGAGAGAAAAAAAAAAAAAGGAAAGAGAAATTACTTCATAATAATAATGAGTGAGACCGGTAGAATTAGCAGAGGGGGACTGAAGGAAGGAAGAGAGGAGGAGAAAAAGAAGCTGGAGGCAGGAAATAGACCAAATAACATTATGTCCGTATATGACGGTAACACCACCAACCTCCCCGGCATGTGTAGGGAGGGAGGAAGGGGTAGCAGGACGAGGTGTGTGTGTGTGTGTGTGTGTGTGTGTGTGTGTGTGTGTGTGTGTGTGTGAATCTCTCACCTTCAATCTCACTCTGAGCTTTAATCTTATTGCACCAATTAAAATTCTTAAAAATAAAAGTGAAAAAGCACTCTTATGTAAATAGGAAAAACGCACCCTGCTCCTCAAGACCCATCTCTCCCACCCCCATATCTAGACCTTCTCCGTCTTGTTGGGTCGCTCCCATCCTGCCGTCCAGCTCAGCGGGACTCCATTGACGATCATCCTCTTTTTCCTTCATGAATGATCACGTCACCGTTGCACGTCCCGGGCCTCAGCCCTCAGCCCCTGCTTCCTGGCCATCCCTGCCCCCGTGCCTTAGCTCCAGGACTTGACACTTGCCTCCTGGAATGTTCCAGCACCTTCCTAATATTTCCCCTTGCTTCCGATTTTCTACTCCCCTTCCTCAACCCAGTCTGTACCTCTTCGCCCGGCTGTGTAATTTGGACCGATCTGCAATATGGACAAAGAACAGACGCATCATTCGCTGTCTCCGTCCTCCGGGCTTGTGTGTGGTGGTTTGGTGTGTGATACAAGTAGGGTAGTGTGCAACCCCCGGAGGCTGGGTGAGTGACTCCAGGCGCTGGGGTGACAGGGACAGTGTCCGTTGTCACAAAGACTTCCTGAGGGGTAGCGTAGGGAGACCAAATCGGGGAGGGGTGACTCTCCCGGGACCTCCCAGTAGAGGGGCTTGACCTCTGAAGTGTGTCTTCTCCCAGCACGCCTCCTATCACCAATGAACCGTTTTCTTTTCTTTTTGTGGTACCAGGGATTGGAACCCAAGGCCATTCTACCTCCGAGCTCCACCCCCAGCCCTATATTTTAGTCTTTATTTTGAAACAGGGTCTCATTGAGTTAGTTGCAAAGGGCCTCACTAAGTAGCTGAGGCTGTGGTGGCACATGCTTATAATCCCAGCATTTGGGAGGCTGAGACAGGAGGACTCCGGTTCACAGCCTCAACTACTACTTAGCCAGAACAGCCTCAGCTACTTAGTGAGGCCATCTAACTCAGTGAGACCCTGTTTCAAACTAAAGAATTAAAAATAGATATGAGGGGATAGCTCAAAGGTAGAATGCCCCTGGATTCCATCCCCAGTACTGCAAAAAAGAAACAAATGAAAGGGGAGAGAGAGAGAGAGAGAGAGAGAGAGAGAGAGAGAGAGAGAGAGAGAGAAAGGCCAGGCATGGTGGAGTACTTATAATCCCAGCATTTGGGAGGCTGAGACAGGAGGACCCAGGTTCACGGCCAGCCTCAGCTACTTAGTGAGGCTCTTTGCAACTCAATGAGACTCTGTTTCAAAAATAAAGAATAAGCCGGGCGTGGTGGCGCACGCTTATAATCCCCGCACTTGGGAGGCAGAGACAGGAGGATCGCGCAGGTTCGAAGCCAGCCACACGCGCTGGCTTAGGAGACCCTGTTTCCAAATAAAAAAATGTAAAAATAGGTCTGGGAGTGTAGCCCGGAGGTAGGAGGGCTTCCAGGAACCCAAGTACCACCAAAAAAATAAAATAAAACAAAATAAAGAATAAAAAAATAGGGCTGGGGGGGAATCTCAGAGGTAGAATGCCCCTGGGTTCCATCCCTAGTAGCAGACACACACACACACACACACACACACACACACACACACACACACACAGAATAAACGAATGAATGAACTGAAGGAAGGAGCCAGTTTCAAGCTGTGAACCTGATGTTTTCAGTTAACTTTTCCATCCCTGTAAACCCAGATACTTGACCAGCACAACTTAGATGAAGAAAGTTTTACTGGTTTAAAGATTCATGTATCTACAGGTTTCTGAGGCGTGTCCACAGTTGGCTGGCTCCAAGGCAGAAAGTGCTCGGCATCAGGGCTTTAGAGCAGGGCAGAGGAAAAGCAGCTCTCACCTCAGGGTGGCTCGGAAGCAGAGAGAGAGGGGACCAGAGACAGAAGCGGTCCCCAAGGCCACGCCCCCAGAGACTCGTCTCCTCCAATCACGTCCCATCTCTGAACCTGGGTGCACTGCTTAACTGGTGCTTCTCTGGGGGACATTTTATATTCAAACCACAGCAGCCCAGTCGGCGAGGATCACCTTGCAAGCTTCACAACGAGGCCTGTTTTGAACACTGCTGGCTCCGGGCCCGTGGTAAGTCCTCAGGAGCCTTTCCGTGAATTAAATGAGCGATGACCCAGTGTGTCAGTTAAACTGGACAGCGAATCGTTCAGAACTTTGTAGTGGACACCGCAGAAGCACTCTAAGCCAGGGGCAGGGAGTGGAACGGCGCGGGAGTGTTCAGGAACCCACCCGTGCCTTTGGCTCCGGAAAATGTCTAATAAATTAGTGAGCATTTTGACACCACCTTAGGAGATGTGCCTTTCATTATTGTTGTTTTCTGAGTTCCTTACCGTCTTCCTTTATAAAAATGTAAACCGGAATCGATTCAATTAATCAGTTAAACAAATAAAAGCAGGTAAAACCTGTTACGCGGCCCCAGATTCAACGACACCCATGAGAAAGCTCTGCGTCCCGCGAGCTTTGCACGGCTGTATCTGTTCCACATTGTTTTTGCTTTGAATTAAACACATCTAAATGTTTGTAAAATTCCCAAGAAAATGTGGTGACCACATGAAGAGAGTCGGCTAAGGCTTTCTTTTTATAAGTTGCAGCAGTCTGCTAACGAGATATTTACAGTGTCCCTGCATCGGCCCAGATTCGTCACGGTCCACTTAGCCTCCACCTGGACATCACGCCACCTACCAGCGGGGTGTGTAAACACTTCTTGCACCATACTGGACGGATACCATAGAAACCTCTTACTTATTTATTTATATATCTATTTATGCATGTATGTATTCATTAATTCATTTTTGTGATACTGGGTGATGGAACCCCAGGGCACTCTACCTCTGAGCTACACCCCCAGCCCTTTTTATTTTGACATAGGGTCCCACTCAGTTGCTGTGGGTCATGCTAAGTTGCCGAGGCTGGCCTCGAACCTGTGATCCTCCTGTCTCAGCCTCTCATGCATGGGGATTACAAGTGTGTACCACCACACCCAATACGTGTGAGTGTGTGTGTGTGTGTGTGTGTGTTACTAGAGATTGAACCCAAGAACATGCTACCTCTGAGCTACACCCCCCAGCCCTATTTTAGTTTTTTTATTTTGAAACCAGGTGTCACTAAATCACAGAGGGCCTTGCTAAATTGCTGAGGCTGTCCTCAAACCTACGATCCTCCTGTCTCAGCTTCCCAAACGTTGGGATTACAAGCATGCGCCGCCACGCCCAGCAATGGTGGCGATATTTGAACAGTGGATCTCAGTCCATAATTCAGGTATGCGCGGGACATAATTTCATTCGTTCAAGACCTTGTCTGAATTCTTTTGTCAACCAGAAAGGAGGAAGCGCAGTCTTGGCCAAGATGGGATCTTCTGTCTTTCCCCGGAGCTCTGAGGGTGAGGACGCCGAGTGCCTCATAGGTCTGGCTGGGGCTCAGCACCAGCGCTCTCGCCCCCTGGGTGCTGAAGCCACCCACCCATCTTGGGAGACCTGTCCTTCACCGGTACGCAGCCTCTTCTCCCAGAGGTGCCCGGAAGGTCTTAAAGGACCCTCCGGAGGCCTCCATGGCCATTGTGAGGTAACACATCGAAAGCTCAGCCCCCAGGCCTCACGGGGAACAAACCTCATGACGGGCCAGCCTTCTCACACCAGATCTCCACCGGCCTCCTCCTTCTGCCCTCTCTGTGGCTGCCTCCTCCCTCCAGAAGCCACCACCCACGAATTGCCCCAACCAGGCTCTGTTCCCAAGGACGGTGGCCCCGAGAGATGCATACTGAGACCCCGTGATCCCACAGACCCCTCTGTCATCCGTCTGTGCTGATCACAGCAGAGTCACCCCCATTCCTACCCGGAAAATTTCTTTGTTTCTCTGTTGTTGTTTGTTGTTGTTGTTGTTGTTGTTGTTGTTGTTGTTGTTTTCAAATCTAGCAGCTGCTCTTCCACCTGGAGCTGTGTGGGATGCTCCCGGGGTGAGCAGGCCCTGTTTGCCAGGACAGCCATACGGTGCCCATCTCATTTCTCGGAATCTCACTGTCATATCAAAACCCTCCCTGGCAGCTAGGCGCCACCCCGCGCTTGGGAGGCTGAGCCAGGAGGATCGCGCAGGTTCGAAGCCAGCCTCGGCTACTGAGTGAGGCTCTCAGCAACTTAGTGAGACCCTGTTTCCAAATAAAGTATAAAATAGGTCTGGGAGTATGGCCCAGAGGCAGAAAGCCTCTAGGTTCCATCTCTAGTACCTCTAGAAAGGTACTAGAAAGCCTCTAGTACCACCAAAAACAAACAAACAAACAAACAAAAACCTCCCTGGCAAAGGACATAGATACACTTGTCTCTTCAAAACCCTCTCTGGGAGCCGGGCGTGGTGGCTCAGGCTTGTAATCCCTGCGTTTGGGAGGCTGAGACAGGAGGATCGCACGGGTTCGAAGCCAGCCTCAGCTACTTAGTGAGGCTCTCAGCAATTTAGTGAGACTCTGTTTCCAAATAAAATACAAAATAGGTCTGGGAGTCTAGCCCAGAGGTAGAAAGCCTCTGGGTTCTACCTCCAGTACCACCAAAAAAAAAAAAAAAAAAAAAAAAACCTCTCTGGGGACAAGCTATCCCCTCCCAGGGGCTCAGCGCAGGCAGGTGCAGAGGAGAGACATCGCTGGAGGATCTGGCCATGGTCGCATGCCCGCTCTCTCCCCCTTGCCCTCTCCCCTTCCCCTCCTCCCTCCCCCTTCTCTTTCTCTCTCTCTCTCTCTCTCTCTCTCTCTCTCTCTCCTATATTTTCTTCTTTGCAGCTGATGTGACCTCTGACCTTGGAACGCTGCTCATCAGAATAATTTAGCCCTAGTAGATTTTCCCTGCTGCTGAGCGATTTTTGCCTTGGAGCTGGCCAGCCATGGACTGATCTCCAAAACCTCTAAACCCGTGAACCAATAAATAAATTCTGCTTTATTTATCTATTATGCACGTGTCCCTTATAGTTTACTGTATTTAATAGATTTTATCATTGTATTGATATGTTATATGCTAAGTAATGGACACGATTTGTTAGAAGCGCTAATCTACTGTCGCTCATTGAGGGCCTACTGTGTGCGCTGTAGAAACCTCATCTAGGAATCATAACAACTCTACATACACAAAGGCATAGTCAAATGACGCGACTGAGGACACGGGTTCAAGGAGGTTAAGTAACTCGCATAACCGTCCGGAATTACGGAGTGAGGCCTGTCGCCCAGATCTTTCTGGTAGCCCCCAAATCCTTGGCCTGTGACCTTGAGCTGTACCAACCTCTGTCTCTTCTTGTTCAAACTAGTGACTTTAGCTGAGTACAGGGGAAAGATTGGGCATTGCCAGCTCACGGTGTGGGCTCACCCAGCCCTGGGATTCAGCCCACAGGGGACCCAGCGAGGCCACGGGGCAGCGGTTTGAGCGGCAGGTGCACCCAGGACTGACCTGGCCTTTGACGCAGAGTGCAGAGTAAGGCCGGCGCTGCTTCCGGAGTCAAGAAAAGCAACATTTCTGATAAATGATGTGGCTGGGATTGGAGAATCCACGCCCGCCGCCCGCCGCACAATTGGACTTGAGGACTGGTCCTTGGCCATCCCTCGGGGCATGGCGGAGACCCAACTTAGAGTTTAATTCTCGCTTAATCTTTTCTATAACAATTGCCATTCTTTATCCGAAGACAGCTCTTTCTTTCTGCTCTGCCCCGCGCTACACGAGATCTAGTTTCCCTGCGTCCTCTGGGAGACGGGGGCAGCCCGCCAAGTTCAAGGGGCAGCTGGAATAACCCAGCTCACTTCTGTTTAACTCTTGTGTTGTTTTTCAGCATTTGGATTTGATTTTTCCCCTTCTTATTAGCCGTCGTGGCTGAGGCCACGTTTTAATTCCTCTAGCCCGCTGTATTAATTACTTGCACGCCTTCATTCTCTTTCAACAGCTTCGGGGAAGCCGCTGTGTCTTATCAACTCTGTCTCCCCTTGCTCAGTGCACCCATTCCTTGCACATTTATTAAGTACCAAGAGTATGTCGGGATCAGAACAGCAACAAAAACTAGAAATAGGGCACGTTTTGGCCCTCGGCCCAAAGCATTTGGAGCGGTATTTCTTGCAATGGGATGTTAATTTTATAGGAAAAGGATCATACGGGCAAATAAATTTTTAAAATGCTGTGTTAGCCGGGCGTGGTGGCGCACGCTTGTCATCCCAGCATTCGGGAGACTGAGACCGGAGGATCGTGGTTCGCAGACAGCCTCAGCTACTTAGTGAGGCCCTCGGCAACTCAGTGAGACCCGGTTTCAAAATAAAGAATAAAAAATAGGGCAGGGGGGTGTAGCTTGGAGGTTGAATGCCTCTGGGTTTCATCCCCACACCCACGAAAGAAAGAAAGAAAGAAAGAAAGAAAGAAAGAAAGAAAGAAAGAAAGAGAAAGAAGAAAAAAAGAAAGAAAGAAGAAAGAAAGAAAGAAAGAAAGAAAGAAAGAAAGAAAGGAAGGAAGAAAGAAAGAAAGAAAGAAAGAAAGAAAGAAAGAAAGAAAGAAAGAAAGAAAGAAAAGAAAATGCTATGTTAAATTATCCCCCATATCTAAGCCGGGCGTGGTGGCGCACACTTGTAATCCCAGCATCCGGGAGGCAGAGACAGGAAGATCGAGGTTCGTGGCCAGCCTCAGCTACTTAGTGAGGCCCTTTGCAACTCTGTGAAACCCTGTTTCCAAATAAAAATATTAAATAGGTCTAGGAGTGTAGCCCAGAGGTAGAAGGCCCCTGGATTCCATCCCCAGTACCACAAAATAAAATAAAATAATACACTTATGTTCTTCCAAGCCACAGGGCTGTGCCATTCAGTCACGGCAAGTGCGCACCAATGTGAAATTAACAGAAGAATTTATTCCATCTTTCCCCCTTTGCAGCATTTGCCAGCTTCTTCTCCTCTTCTCTGTCTCTGTCTCTCTCTCTCTCTGTGCCATTTTTGATAATTGTATTGGTACTTGTAACTGAATCACAGTGAGATTCGAAGTGGTCTACCACACAGCACTCAGGGTGTTGAGTAAGAATCCAGCAACTGTCAGAACATAGCGTGTGTGTTTCACGCACTGCTCGGCAGTGCCTGGTCTCCAAAGGGGTAAAGAAAGGTTGGAATCGTGAGGGTTTGGAAGTTAGCGGTGAGAGGCATATATCTGGTCCCTTGGAGAGATGGTGTTTGGCTACATCAGAGTGATAATCTCAACCCCGGTACCAAGCAGGTGCCTAATACTCATTGAAGGTGCTGGGCGGGGTGGCCCTGCCTGTAATCCCAGAACCCGGGAGGCTGATGCAGGAGGCTCGCAGGTGCAAGCCAGCCCCGGCAACTTAGTGAGACCCTGTTTCAAAATTTAAAAATAAACGAAATAGGGCTGGGATGTGGCGTGGAGGCAGAATGCTACTGGGATCGGTCTCCAAGGACTGCAAAATATAAAAAAGTATAAAAGGGCTAAGATAGAGCTCGGACGTGGGATGCCCCTGGGTTTAATACTCTGTGCCAAACACGCACACTGATTAAGTAAACGGATGCCTCTACCCCTACACCTCCACCTCTGCAGTGATCTTTAAAGCCTTGTGTGCAGAAATGGAGACCGCGATGCTCGTGGTACAACAGGCTCGAGATTTGGGGGTTTGCTTCCCTCTGAAATCCCTGCTCCTAGTCACAGCCCTCCACCCTCTCTGCTTCAGATATAGAGGGAAACAGGAGGAGGAGGAGGAGGGGGGGGAAGAGGAAGAGGAAGAGGAAGAGGAAGAAGAAGAAGAAGAAGAAGAAGAAGAAGAAGAAGAAGAAGAAGAAGAAGAAGCCTTGATCCCAGAGCAAGCTTTATCTATAGCTGCCCCTTGAAGCCACCCAGTCCTTCCCCCTCACGGAGCCAAAACTCTGCCCTTTTTGGCTTTTCCTTATCCAGGAAAAAAAAAAATCGAGCTTCCAAATGCCTTTAGAAGTCATGGGATTGCATCTCAGGAAGGGGAAACTGTTCAGACATTCGGGGAGTCAGACCCAAAGACAGGTTCCTCCTAGGACACACCTTCCACCTGAGAAGACTCTGGCTCCTGCGCCAGGAGACCAGGGGCTTAAGGAATCCAGCTGCGCAGCTGTTTGCCCTAGGAAAATCGCTTACACCATAAACTCCCCAAGGCACTGTGGTGGTGGACGACTCCAGAGCCAGTGCTGACCCAGGGAGGCAGCTGAGCTGGCGACGTGTTAGGATCCATTCAGAGTTCTCTTTACTCCCTTGCCCTGTGGGCTTAGGGGATCCTGTTTTCTTATTGCCAAGTCCTCAGACGCTCAGAGTAATTGGAAGCCTGCAGGTTGTACCAGGTGCTGAGATTGAGGAGCTATGTACGGCCAGACCTGAAGACATTAGTCACTGGGGAAATTTTCCCCATTTTTAAACAAGACCTGGTAGAATTAGCGGCTCTGATTGGCGATTCCAATTTAGCAGGACCAGGTGGTTTCTTGGGCAGTGTTGGCAATGAGCCTAGTTCAGTGGGTTTTGACACATTATCTGGTCTGTGGCATGGAAAAAGAGTTAGCAGAGCACCAGGTATCAGGGTCCTAAATAAATAAGAAAAACAGCACCAATAGCCGTGCACAGTGGCACACACCTGTCATCCCAGTACTTGGAGGCGGACACAAGAGGATCACAGTTTTGAGGCCAGCCTCAGCAACCTTGTTTCAAAAAAAATAAAAATTAGCTGGGCGTGGTGACGCACGCTTGTAACCCCAGCATTTGGGAGGCTGAGACAGGAAGATTGCAGGTTCCCGGCCAGCCCCAGCTACTACTTAGTGAGGCCCTTTGAGACTCCGCGAGACCCTGTTTCAAAAGAAAGAATAAAAAAATAGGGCTGGGGGTAGAGCTCGGAGGTAGAATGCCCCTGGGTTCCATCCCCAGTGCCTCAAAAATAAATAAATAAGTAAATCAAAAGGACTGGGAGTAAAGCTCAGAGGTAGAATGCCCTTGGATTTAATCCCAGTGCCGAGAGAGAGAGAGAGAGAGAGAGAGAGAGAGAGAGAGAGAGAGAGAGAGAGAGAGAGAGACTCTTTGTCCCAAGAAATACTCCGAAACAAAATTAGTGCTAAAACTCAGTCAACCCAAAACCAACGACCCAACAAATTACTCAAACGTTCACTCTTCTGACAGTTCTGTTCTTTATAGCCACTTCCCTTTGTTGCTTTAATTTCTTCCCCCTCAGACAAGAATGGCTGAAATTTATGGCAAGAAGACATAACTGATTACTGCTGGCAACTTAACTAAAGGGCCGATTGTTCCTTACGGCAAGAAGCAGAGGGCAGCGAGCCGTTCACCAGGGAAGACGGGCGTGCAGAAGGGCACCGCCACGGCCCCCATTGTGTGCGCAACAGTGGACATCCTGGGGCCAAATTCCTGCAGGCAGCCGGGTGCGCCAGGCCCAGAGAGCTTGGGGGGTGGGGGGCTGTGAGAGCGGGGGGGGGGGGGGCGCGCTTCACCTTGGAGATGGGTCAGGTCCGGGAGGCTGCTGATAATAATAATAATAATAATAATAATAATAATAAATAATAATAATAAGCCTGGCATGGTGGTGCACATTTGTAATCCCCGCACTTGGGAGGCTGAGACAGGAGGATCACAGGTTCACAGCCAGCCTCAGCTACTTAGTGAGGTCCTCTGCAATTTAGTGAGACCGTGTTTCAAAATACAAAGTAAAATAGGGCTGGGATTGGAAGTCAGAGGTAGAATGCCCCTGGGTTCAATCCCCAGTACCTCAAAATAATTAATAATAATAATAATAATAATAATAATAAATATTTTAATAAGTTGTGTGGGGGGATACTGGGGATTGAACCCAGGGGCATTCGACCTGAAAAAATTTTTTATTAAAAACACAAAACTGCCGAGCATGGTGGTGCACACTGTAATCCCAGAATTCAGGAGGCTGAGGCAGAAGGATCCCGGTTTGCAGCCAGCCTCAGCTATTTAGTGAGGCCCTTTGCAACTCAGTGAGACCCTGTGTCAAAATAAAGAATAAAAAATAGGGTTGGGGGGGTGTAGCTCGGAGGTGGAATGCCCCTGGGCTCCATCCCCAGTATCTCAAGAAATAAAAAATAAAATAAAAAATAGGGCTGTGAGTGTAGCTCAGAGATAGAATGGCCCTGGGCTCAATACCCAGCACCCTCCCCAAATTAATAATAATTACAATAAAAATAAAAAATAAAATAGGGCTAGTGGTGTAGCTAGGAGATAGAATGCCCCTGGGTTCCAAACCCAGTACCACACACACACACACAAAAAAAAAAAAAGCCAGACATGGTGGGGCATGCTTGTAATCCCAGTACTTGGGAGAATGAGACAGGAGGATCACAGGTTCAAGGCCAGCCTCAGCTATTTATTGTGAAGCCCTCTGTAACTTATTGATAACTCGTTTCAAAATAAAGGATAAAAAAGTAGGGCTGAGAATGTAGATGGCAGGTGGAATGCCCCTGAGTACCATTCCCAGTACCAAAAAAAAAAAAAAAAAAAAAACCCACAAAACCAGCATGCTGTCAGGAGCTAACCGGTCCTGAGAACCGCCTAGTGGCTCCTGAGGGCCCAATGGCCTCCGCTCGGCCGGTCTCTCCCAGACAGGCTCCCGTTGTACACCCTATGGAAACCAAGTCCCCAGCATGTGACTCTACAGGACAAACACACAGCATGTCTCCCCAGCTCCCTGCACACAGCTGCCGCTTTCCCAGCCACCCTCCATGAGGTCGAGGCCGCGTCCAGGGACTGACCAGGACTCGCTCTCCCTGGCCAGCCCCGCTCCTGACCACGCCGCCCATGCACGAAGCCTCCCTCCCGCCCTGGCTTGCCTGCCTCAGTCTATGGTGTCACGGTTCTGGACTGTGACTGTCACCGTCTGGGGGAACTGTCCCCGGGGACCTTTGTTAGACCCCTGGGTCTAAAAAAGCACAAAAACCGCAGGTTCTTGTCCTGAGCTAAGGATAAATATGCAATATCCCGGACTCTTGCTGAAGATTTAAAGGAGTTTATTAAAAAGATAGAAAAACAGAAGAAAGTTACAGCCTCATGTTACCCCTTGACCCTAATGAGGGTCACACCTGTCACACAAAACTGTGGGAAGCCCTTAGTCCAGGAGCCTCAACCTTGACCCCACCAGAGCTGACCCTTGACCCCACCAGAGCTGACCCTTGACCCCACCAGAGCTGACCCTTGACCTCACCAGAGCTGACCCTTGACCCCAATGAGGGTCACACCTGTCACAGAAAACTGGGTAAAGCCAACCTCAGCAAAGAGGGTTCCAGAGCGTGTGGGAAGTGCGCTCTCTTTCTCTCTCTCTCAACTCCTTCATTCCTGTGATGATCATAAAGCATATTTTTTTGTGTGTGTGTGTATATTACTAAGAATGAGAAGTCATAGGAGAACAATAAAAAAATGTCATAAGTGGGAGGGACGGCAAAAAAGATGGGGCCAGCCGAGTGCAGGAAGAGGAACCTCAAACCTCACTGTAGCTCTACCCACAGGAGGCCATTGTTTTTCAAATTTACGAAGCGTTTTACATCCATTATTTCTTTTAAATAATGAACTGAACCCAACCCAACCCTGGGCTCCCCCGGTTGTTAAAAAGCAATGAAATAGAACTTTCTGTTTCTAAGCAGGGAAGCTATATATATGTTCTTATTAAAAATAGCTCCAAAGGCAATTCGAACTTCAAAGAGCTTTTTATAAAACAACATGTTGATGAGTTAAGTGTAAATGAATCAGAAACATATGGATTCGATTTCAGCTAAAATAAACAAGGGTTTTAAGATTAAGAGACAAACTGGTCTGAAAACACATCTTATTCTATCTAAAACACTTGAGAAATGAGGGCCCGGAAGGGTCTGCAGGCCAGCGAGGCGCAGACAGCCACCTGTTACCTGGGGTGTTCCAGGTCCCACCGGCGCGGGGCTTTGACTCCTAAATCAGCCGTCCTGGGAGTCACTACAAAATTTCCTCTGAGTTATGAAATTGCTATATTGATACCAGATGGCTAGCCGAGCATGGTGACACACGCTTGTCATCCCAGTACTTGGGAGGCTGAGACAGGAGGAGCGCAGGTTTGCCGCCAGCCTCGGCTACTTAGTGAGGCCTTCGGCAACTTAGTGAGACCCTCTTTCCAAATAAAATATAAAATAAATAAGTCTGGGAGTAGCCTTGAGGTAGAAAGCTCCTGGCTTCCACCCCCAGTACAACAAAAAATAAAGAAGAGAAGAGAAGAAAGAAAGAAAGAAAGAAAGAAAGAAAGAAAGAAAGAAAGAAAGAAAGAAAGAAAGAAAGAAAGAAAGAATAAAAGAAGACTGGGGATGGAGCTCAGAGGTATAATGCCCCTGGGTTCAATCCCCAGTACCGCAAATAAATAAATAAATAAACAAACAGATTAATACCAGATGGCCAAAATCATGACTTAAGCTATTTACGGCTGATATTAATAATGTCATTGCACTTCTGTTTCCTCTCTCTCTCTCTCTCTCTCTCTCTCTCTCTCTCTCTCTCTCTCTCTCCTCTCTCTCCTCTCCACCACAACATTTTTCTTGCGGTACTGGGGATTGAACCCAGAGGTATTCTACCTCCAAGCTACACCCCCAGCCCTACCTTTTATTTTTTATTTTGAAACAAGGTCTCATGAAGCTGCAGAGGGCTCACTAAGTAGCTGAGGCTGGCCACGAACCTGTGACCCTCCCGTCTCCGCCTGCCAAGTACTGAGATTACAGGGGTGCGCCACCACACCCAGCTCCAAGATTTATTTTGAGAAAGCTCATGTGATTTTTTTCCCCAAGATTGAGAGACAATCCACAGATTATGATGAATTTTTCTTCCATTTTATTTATCAAAGAGATTTCGATACTTGACTGAGCTGCATACGCCGCTTTTAAAATCAACCTGACTGGGGAAGCCACAGTTGTTCTCCAAGGTTACATAAGAATCCTGGATTCTAGCTATTAGCTATTAGTTATTTGTTATAATCACTATTAGCTATTAGGTTTGTGTGTGTGTGGTACTGGCGATGGAAGCCAGGGACCTTCTACCTCCGAGCTACCCTCCCAGACCTTTTATATATATATATATAATTTTTTTTTTGAAACAGGGTCTCACTAAGTTGCTGAGAGCCTCACTAAGTAGCTGAGGCTGGCTTCGAACCTGTGCAATCCTCCTGTCTCAGCCTCCCAAGTACTGGGATTACTAGTGTGCACCACCACACCCGGCTAGCTATTAGTTATTAAACTAACAAATATTTGCTTTGCCATCCTTTTATCATGAGAATTTTTTTTTTTTTTTTTTTTGCCTTACTGACCCACCGGACTTTGCAAGTCTGCAGTGAAATCAATTGTAGTTGGGCACATTTTGCAAATCCCCTTTAGCTGAAGAGATAGGTTTTTCCTCCTCTGGCTGCAAAACCCATTGCAAACCTGGGGTTTCACGGGCATGGATTATTTTTCTCTCTGCCAGGTGTGAAATCCAGAAAGCAATTTCCACTCAGCTCCCCAGCGATGAGAAAGTTTCTATCTGGTAGAGAACCAGGGTAATCAATAGTGTTCCAGGGGGAAATCTGTGATAATCTCTGGGTGTCTGTAGGAAACTGGCTTGGGATGGGACAGTATCGCCACCAAACAGCCCATCTGTGCCGGCCCGCTGGCTTCCAGAAGCCAGAGCAGTGTGAGGCACACCGACAAATTGTCAGGAGTCGGGTTTAGAGCCTGGCAATGATGGCACACACCTGTAATCCTAGTACTTGGGAGGCTGAGACAGGAGGATCACGGGTTGGAGGACAGCCCCAACAAGTGATGAGACCCTGTTTCAACATAAAAAGTAAAATCGGGCTGGGGAGGTAGCTTAGAAGTAGAATGCCTCAAGCGGGGCGTGATGGTGTCCACTTGTAATCCCAGTGTTCAGGAGGCTGAGACAGGAGGATCGCAGTTCCCAGACAGCCTCAGCTACTACTTAGTGAGGCCCTTTGCAACTCAGTGAGGCCCTGTTTCAAAATAAAGAATAAAAAACAAGGTTGGGGTATACCTCGAAGGTAGAACGCCCCTGGGTTTCATCCCCAGTACCACAAAAATAGACTGCCTCATGGTTCAGTGTCCAGTACCAAAAGGAAAGAAAGAAAGAAAGAAAGAAAGAAAGAAAGAAAGAAAGAAAGAAGGAGGGAGGGAGGGAGGGAGGGAGGAAGGAAGGAAGGAAGGAAGGAAGGAAGGAAGGAAGGAAGGAAGGAGAAAGAAAGAAAAAAGAAAGAAAGAAAGAAAGAAAGAAAGAAAGAAAGAAAGAAAGAAAGAAAGAAAGAAAGAAAGAAAAAAGAGTTGGATGTAGGACTCCTCAGAGCCTCCTGTTGGGTTTGACTTCTGCACCCACCCATGGACACAGAGCCTTCCTGGAGAAGCATGGAAGACATTGTGCCCGCATCACACAAACCTGGGTTCGAGACCACACCTACTGTTTTCTAGTGGATTCCATGAAGACTTGTCCCATCAAAACAACAGGTTTAGCTGGGCATGGTGGCACGGGCTTGTAATCCCAGTACTTGGGAGGCTGAGACAGGAGGATCACAGGTTCCTCCAGGTCAGCCTCAGCCACTTCCTGAGGGGCTCTGCAACTTAGTGAGACCCTGTTTCAAAATAAAGAATAAAAAATTGGGCGGGGGGAGTAGCTCGGAGGTCAAATGCCTCTGGTTTCCATCCCCAGACCCGCAAAAAAAAAAAAAAAAAAAAAAAAAATTTACTCTTATAAAAATAATCTGTTTACAGTTTTATTTCGGTCTCAGAATTTCAGATGGTTTCCATCTCTCTTTCTTATGTGTCCAACTCCTGGCTCTAATTAAGGGCATTGTATGGCATCCTTAATGAGCAACAAAATCCTGGCCAGGCAGAGACGGTACCTAGAGACGGACCATTGATTCCTCCCTCTCTGCCCTCTCTTCCTCCCCAGTCCTCCGAGAGCAGCACCACACCAGCCAGCGACCAGGCTCAGAGGGACCTCCCCGTCCAGCGGGGTCCAGGGCTGGCGGGTGGCGACGCTGTCTACCCCAGTCGTAGACACGCTCTGCAGCTGTCCAGGGCCCTCTCAGAATAATGGCGTTAACTGTAGTAACAATAACCAGGATAGCTTTGTGCCAGGGGATACTAGAAAAGCTTGGTCACAAAAGAACACATCTGAACCCTGGGATCCAGGCACCTCCAAGGAATCGTGGGTGGACTTCAGAAAGGCCTTCAACTTGAGATGGCGCATGGTGGCCCGCACCTGGGATTCCACTAGTAATGGAGGCTGAGACAGGAGGATCGCAGGTTTGAGTTCAGCCTCAGCAACTTAGGAAGGCCCTGTTTCCAAATAAAAAGTTAAAAAGGCTGGGAAGCCCAAAGAGGAGTGGAGTAGCCAACATTTCTCAGGCTTGTGCGTCCCACTTTTTCTCTAGAGCAGTGGCTTTCTGAAGACCTCCCATAGCTAGGGGCAATGGCACAGGCCTGTAATTCCAGAATTTGGGAGGCTGAGACTAGAGGATCACAGGTTCAAGGCCAGCCTTAGCAACTTAGTGAGATCCTGTTTCAAAATACAAAGAGATATGAGGTGTCACTTGGAGGTAAAATACCCCTGAGTTCAATCCCCAGTTCCACACACCCACACAAAACTAAGATAAATAGGTATCTTGGTGTTGTAAGCAGAATCACATTTTCTATTTATTGCTAATACAGAAAAATATAATTAGTTATATATAAGTATAACATTCTACAAATTAGCTAAATTCTAATATCTAAGTATTTGTGGATTCTTTTTGCATAGCATAGATGTATACATATGATCTATAGATGAGCTTTATTTCTTTACAAATATTTGTACATTTATTTACTTTTCTTATTTCAAAAGCTCTAAGTGTTGAATAAAATAATTGCTAATCTTTATTCTGACTTTAAAAGAGATGTTAATATTCCAACATTAAGTTTTATATTTGATTATAGGTTTTTATAGTACTGTTTTGAGTGTTTGTTTTAAAGAAAGTTTTCTTAATATTTATTTGTCATGACTTTTTACCTTAAGTATTGTTGAATTTTATTTAATGCTTTGTTATGTAACAGAATTCATTTATTTCCCACATTTTAGTATTATAGTAGAGTAATAGATTTTTCCAAGATTGAACCAACCTTGCCTTCCTGAAATAAACTGTTCTTGGTAATGATGCATCTTTGTGTGTGTGTGGAGGGAAGTGTTGGGCCCCAGCAGGGACATTGCACCCCTGAGCTATACTCCCAGCCCCTCCTCAACTTTTTATTTGAAAACTGGGTCTTGTTAAGTTACTGCACACTGGCCTCCAATGGGCCATCCTCCTGTCCTCTCTCTTTATACATTGACAAACTTATTTTTCTTACATTTTGCTTAAAATTCTGTGTTTCTGACTCTCAGTGCACTGGGGCTGTTTTCTTCTTCTGTACCACTCTTGTCTAGTTTTGACATCTGGGTTTTGCTAGCCTCATAAAACTGAGTTATGTCACAGATGCTCTTTTTCTCTTTTCGAAGAGCTGCAGTCTGATTGGACTTGTCTGTCCCTTGAATGTTTGATAGAACTCGCCAATAAAAGCACCTGGGCCGAGCGTTTTCCTAGTGAGAAGACTTTCTGACCGCTGCGCCAACATCCTGGATGCTTGTGGGATGTGGCAGATTGCAAAACGGCCACGATTCCTCTCTCCCTCTGCATATTCTCAGTGAAGAGTGAGAATCTGTTTCCTCATCTGCTGTATCCAGGGTAGCCTCGTGGAGTCCTCAGCCAGTTCTTCCTCCATGATTTTTCCCAGGAAACCTTGCACCATGATTTTTCCCAGGAACCCTGCCACTGCCCCCAGAAACCAGCCCAGCCAAGGGAGGTCAGGAGACCCCCTAGCATCCACTCCTGTGTGTCGACTGAGGCCTGTAGCCAGCTGCCCTTGCAACATCAGCAGAGAATCCCCGCACTGCATGCGACCAAAGGCTCATGGGTAAAGTCGCCAGGGCCAGAGGAGAACCTCGCTGGCCTGTGGCGCGCTGAACAAAGACAAACAGCTGGCATCGGAAGTCCTGAACCATGGGGGCAGGTAGGCACACAACAACATAGAGCCAGGGCGTAGGACCGTTGTGTATTTTCCGTTTCTGGAATCAGTGTGTACGTGTGTGTGTGTGTGTGTGTGTTACTGGGGATTGAACCCAGGGCACTCTACGTCCGAGTCATACCTCCATCCCTTCTAATTTTGAAATAAGGTCTCACTAAGCTGCTGAGAGCGTCACTAGCTGAGGCTGGTCTCAAACCTTTGATCCTCTTATCTCAGACTCCCAGGTACTGGGACGACGGATGTGCACCCACCACGCGCCAGCCACTTTGTATAGTTCATGATCTTTATGTTTTTAGTTTCTGGTGCATCATCCATAATATTGTCCCCTTTTAATTATTTTCTTTGGGTTTTCTTTTTACTTGATCAAACTTTAACCTTGAAAGTTTGTCAATTATATCACTTTAATAAAGCAACAAATATTTATTTACGAGTAGATTATTAAACTCCTGCTCTATCTTATTTGTGTTTTTTTCTAGCTTTTTTGCTTATCTGTGTTGCTCTTTTTGCGTGTCAGCTCATTTCTCTTCAACCATTTCTACTTCTTTTTTTATTTTTTTTTATTTTGTGGGTGTGGGGATGGAACCCAGGGGCATTCGACCTCTGAGCTACACCCCCTGCCCTATTTTTTATTCTTTATTTTGACACCGGGTCTCACTGAGTTGCAGAGGGCCTCACTAAGTAGCTGAGGCTGTCCACAAACTGTGATCCTCCGGTCTCAGCCTCCCAAATGCTGGAATTACAATATAAAAATAATTATATAAATATATAAATAATTATATAAATAAATATTATATATTATATATTAATATATTAATGTATATTATATATAAATCTATATATTATATATAAAAATTTTTTTTTTACTCTTTTGTTTTTGAAACAGGGTCTCACTAAGTTGCAGAGGGCCTCACTAAGTAGCTGAGGCTGGCCACGAACCCGGATCCTCCCGCCTCAGCCTCCCAAGTACTGGGATAACAAGCGTGCGCTACCACACTGGGCTACTCGCTCTCTTTATTCATGTTATAAGTTTGAGATTCATGCTGGGCAATGCTTCCAGTCATTTTGAGTCTTAACATAAATTTGTATTTTGTTACTTATTCTTCTGAAGAGCTAGATGCCCAACATGAGAACCAAGTATTAGCCGCACTATTTTATTGACCCTTCAACCGTGCAATTCCCAGCTTCTGCTCGGACAGCTTTTGTTTATCTTAAGAGTAAAGCAGCCAGGTGGGCATGGTGGCACCCATTTGCACTCCCTGTATTTATGAGTCTAAGAAAGGAGGATCACAAGTTCGAGGCCAGCCTCAGCAACTTAGTGGGGCCCTCCACAACTTGGTGAGACCCTGTTTCCAAATAAAATAGGGCTGGGGAGGTGCGGTTTGAAGGTAGAACACCGATCCCCAGCATCAAAATAAAGGTGCTACATGTCACAACTGGACACGTAGTTATTACATTACAGTAAAATGCAACATCCACGCCAGAGACATCAGTGGATTCTGTCATCTTTGAAACTGGTTCTTTTTTTAATAGGCTCTGTTTTCTACCACTGGAAAACCTGATAACATTTCAGAACCTCCTAAAACTGACATAATCTATAGAAATTAAGCCCAACCTAGGCTGGAGGAGCAGAAGTTATAGGGAAAAAAAAGAAAAAGAAATTTCTTGAATCTAGAAACATATCTGCTGATTCTATTTCAAGATGGAAAATAAATCATAAAAAGATGGAGCCGGGCGCAGTGGCGCACGCTTGTAATCCCCGCGCTTGGGAGGCAGAGACAGGAGGATCGCGCAGGTTTGAAGCCAGCCCACGCGCGCTGGCTTAGGAGACCCTGTTTCCAAATAAAAATGTAAAAATAGGTCTGGGAGTGTAGCCCGGAGGTAGAAGGGCTTCGAGGAACCCCAGTACCACCAAAAAAAAAAAAAAAAAAAAAAAGATGGAATCAATCACAATTTGCCCTGAAACTAATTATATTATGTTATTTTTAAAAATCTAAGAAAGACTTAGAAGCATACCGATTAATCCATCTGTTCTCGGGTCTGTGTGGCCAGCAACAGTCAATCACAGTGAATTGGCCCTTCCACTGGACCTCAGAATCCTTCTCAACACAGAGTGCAGGAGCAGAAGCCTAAAATACCATTTCTAGTCCTCTGTGAATAAGGACTTCACCCCCACTTGTCATTTCACCACTCAAACAAGCTCTAGACTCATCTCCCTCTTTCGTGAGGGTTCTGGGTTTCAGCTGGTTAACTGACACACCACGGTTCAGAAGTGGACCTAAGAAGGTTAGTAGCACTTAATGGCCTCTATATTTTTTTTAACTCTGCTTCTTATCCTGCCATCACGGATTTCTCTCTCTCTCTTTATAATAGCTCAAAACTAAAATGACATCACCTCAAATGCACAAAATTCCCAACAGCAGAGAAAAGCTGTAGTCGGAAAAACAAAATTGCTGCATTCTCCTGAAGATAGCTGTTGTAACTACGGCCCTCGTAGAACGTTCTGGAAGAAAATGAACTCCCCGGGGCAGCGGTGAAAGCAGGATCTCACTCAGCCAGTGATTCCCTGCCTCCTCCCGCCCCGTGCAGAGATTTTTCCATCAGATTTCATTCGACCTTGAGCATTGTGTTAGCAATGAATAATTAATAGGCTGATTATAGTCATGTTCCATTTAACTGACATTATCAGGGAATTAGACGCCCCAAATGAGTATGTGGGACACATTAAGATGTGCTCTCTTTCGGCGCTAAAAACCTTGATCATAACCATTTCTCGCGCTGATTCTTTTTCCCAAGCGGGTGACAGTATTTTGTGACTTGTTGGCATTCCCTGAAACGTAAACACTGATTCACTCAACAACCATTTATTGGAAGTCCAATATTGCCAGGAACTGTGCCGGGTGACAAATAGAAGAGACAAAAGCCCCTCTGCTTAGGCCCTGTGCTTAGCAAACCACCTTGTTCTGGTGGAGGAGAGAGTATTAAGCAAGAAACAATGCTAAGTAGGAGAATAAGAGAGGTCTAGACCGCTGCGTTGCTCTTAGTGTGCAAAGCAAGTCAACTCAGCGCTGGCTGGTTCCGCGCCTCTCTGCTGACCGGCCACCGTGTCTTGCTTCTTGTGTCTGGTCTTGGTGACTGTATACGTCCCCTCCCTTCATTCAGCTATAGTTTCTTGCTTCGTGAAGGGTACAGCTCCTAGTTTTTTCCTGCTATGGGGTAACGTGCATAAAGTGATTCAGGATGGGTAAATCTGCGGTGTGTGCAATAGTTAGCCGTTGCTGCATAACAAATTGCCCCCATATGTAAAACATCCGGTGATAACCACACTTCCTGTGGCTCAGGATTCAACAGAAATCCAGCCCGCTTGGCTGGACCCTGGACCTCAGGGTCTCTGGTGTCAAGGGCTGGCGCTCATGTGAAGGCCGGACCCCCTCCTGCCTGCCTCAGAGCCTCAATCTTTTGCTGGTGCAGCCTGGAGGCTGCCCCGTACCCGCTGCGGGAGCCTCTCCAACTTGGCTGCCTGCTTCCTGAAAGCCAGCCCCAGAGCATTTTCAACAAGACCGAGGTCGGCCTTTTCTGTGTGTGTGGTATAGGAGATAGAACCCAGGGGCATTCTAGCTCTGAGCTATACCCCCAGCCCTATTTTTAATTCTTTATTTTGAATCAAAGTCTCACTAAGTTACGGAGGGCCTCCCTAAGTAGGATCCTCCTGCCTCAGCCTCCCAAGAACTGGGATGACAGCGTGGGTCACCAGGCCCAGCTGGAAGTCAGCCTTTTGTAAGCGGGCCACGGAAGGGACCGTCCACTGCCCTTGCTGAGTTACCTCAGTCCCTGTCACCAGGGTCTGCCCATGCTCGCCGGAATCAATACCAGGAAGTGGATTATGGGGCACCGAGCACACGATCACCCCTTGATTACGGGGCCATAGCAAACATCACTCATCAGTGGACCCAGAAAAGTCTTCAAAATCCTGCCCAGTGGAGAAGTCCAATGAGCTGGGGAGAGCAAACAACTTGCCTTATCTTATTTGAACAGTAAGAATCCTAAGTCATTGCTAAAGGGGAAATATTTAAACAGAGAATCTTGGCAGAAACAAGGTGCTCCAGTTGGAAGAAGAACTATGACAGGACACAAGTATATTGATTTTTTTTTTTAGGTACTGGGGGTGAAATTCAGGGGCCTTCTACCTCTGGGATACACTCCCAGACCTATTTTCTATTTTATTTGGAAACACGGTCTCACTAAGTTGCTGAGGGCCTCACTAAGTAGCTGAGGCTGGCTTCGAACCAGCGCGATCCTCCTGTCTTTTTGAGTTGTTGGGGCTGTGAGGGAGAGCGTTAGGGGAATATAGAAAAGCCTATAGCAGAAATCAAATGATCAGGAGTTAAAAACAAAGCCGGCCATGGTGGCGCACTCTTGTAATCCCATTGCTTGGGAGGCTGAGACAGGAGGATCGCAGGTTCTTGGACAGCCCCCGCCACTTAATGAGACCCTCCACAACTTAGCAAGACCCTGTTTCCAAATAAAAAATAGAAATAGGTCTGGGGATAGATCCTGGAGGTAGAAGGCCTCTGGATTCCATCAACAGTACCACAAAAATTAAAATTAAAATTAAAAAAATAGAAAAATCTAAGCTGTCCTCTGCCTGTCATATCACGCCTCGGTTTTGGGGCCTCCTGAGACATCTTCAACAGTGTCCCCAGTCTTTCTTCCCTCTTATGTGTGAACATACGATCTCACCTTTGAAGGAACTTTCCTGCACCCTGCCTTCAAGAGGAAATCACGTGTCACGTTTTAAACCCAGGCCACGCTGAGGACCATCTCAGTCTTTTTTCTTGTTGGTTACACCTTCCTTGGACTCCCAAGACCTTCGTCTCTGTCTATGGGCTTTCAAAAAATAAGTGAGCCAGGCGCGGTGGCGCACGCTTGTCATCCCAGCATTCGGGAGGTTAAGACCAGAGGATCGCGGTTTGCGGACAGCCTCAGCTACTTAGTGAGGCCCTCTGCAACTCAGTGAGACCCGGTTTCTGATAAGTTGGGTCCCTACCCCACGTGATCTCAGCGGCGGGAACAGGAAGCGGAATCCCAGAAGCCAGAAGCGAAGATATCCCGAGACTCCAGGTGCCTCGAGACTCCAAACATGACGAGACTACAGATGTCGCGAGAGAATCAGCATGCCTATAAAACATCGGTGCCTTTGATCCGCCATGTGACTCAGCCGGCCGATCAGGACTATGCCCAACTCCCCAGATGCGTGGCCCGTCGGTCCCTTTCCCCACCTCCCTGGCCAGCTGACTCTCCAGAGGGTGCCGGGTCCGAATAAAACAGCGGTCTCTGATAACCCGGTTGGTGTTTTTACCTCCCTCCTAAACCCCCCGACTCTATTTTCAACTATTCATCTGGTGCCGACCCCGGGAAGAGTTTTGGGTTTGGGGAGAGAAGTTTGGGGGTTTTTTTCTCTCTTTTTTAACTCTTTTTTTTTTTTTTTTTTTTTTTTTTGGTGGTACTGGGGTTCCTGGAAACCCTTCTACCTCCGGCTACACTCCCATGGGCTACACTCCCAGACCTATTTTTATACTTTTTTATGTGGAAACAGGGCCTCTTAAGCCAGCACGGCTGGCTTCGAACCTGTGCCATCCTCCTGTCTCCGCCTCCCAAGCGCGGGGATTACAAGCGTGTGCCACCGCGCCCGGCTTTAACTTTCTTTTTGAGCCCCATACTCTCCAACCCACCAGCAGCTCGACTGCGAGGTCCTGCACTGGCGCTTAGCTTGCAGGTGTGGCTGCGCCCACTACCCCTGCCACTGCGTGCAGGCTCCACCAGCTGCCAGGCCACCAGTTCCACCTGCCCAGAGCCAGGCTTCTTGGGGGGTGCTGGCGCCTGCTCTGCCTGCCGACCGCCTGCACAGGCCAGGACCTCTGCCCACTGCTTGGACCTCCTATAACCACCGTTCTGGCTTGGCGCTCTGGTCACCGCCAGGACCTCTGGCCATTCTGTTCTGCCCGTCCCAAACCAGGCTCAGTGGGCAGCTCACAGCCCAGTTTCGGCATCTGCCACAGTCACCTGCGCCAGCCTTGACTTGCAGGCATAGCTCCACGCACTGCTGCTGCTCCATTCCGTTTGCCCCCAAGCCAGGCTTGCTGGGCAGTGTGCCCCATGGCCCAGCCTCAGCTGCACGCCTGGAAGCCATTTTTGTTTACATACTGCGGGCCTGGCAAGCCACGCCACCGCTCATGTGCCATTGTTTGATTCTGCCTGCGCCAGCCGCCAGTACCAGCCACACCAGGCACAGGCGCCATGTACCCGACTCTACCATGCCCCCAGCAGCTGCTCGGCGCTTCTGCCACAGCCGGCACTGGCCAGCAACATTTCACTCCAGTAAGCTCCCTCCGCTTCCCTTGGTTAGTGGGTTCTGGACTTGAGTCTTCCGGTCCACTGGGACCCCAAAATCCAAGCATTTGGTGACCCACTGTCTCCTGGTCCACTGGGACCACCCTCCAGATGACCAGGTCATCCTCCGGTTTTGAGAAGGGATGGAGACGTCTTTCCCAATCTCTTAACTTCCGTTTCCAAACAATTGATCAGAAAAATGGGGGCGCCTGTTTACTGTTCTTCGTTTTCACCTGGAAATCAATTATGAGAAGTCGAACCTTTAAACTAGCAGATGCCCTGAGCGCTTGTCTGGCCTTGATAAGACTTGGGAAATGGGTTGCAGTGGCCCAAGAATGGTTAACGACTTTGTGAGCGGTTTGGTAAATGGTCAGAAGTCTTTATGTCCAGGCTTTTTCCCCCCTGCATTCCCGTTCCTCCAAATGCTCTCCCTCATCAGCTGCCATTTTCCCGCCAGCCGCCATTTTGTGATGACACATAGTCACTGCCTGGTGACATCACAGTCGCCATCTTGGTCACTACCTTGTGACATTACACGGTCGTGACCATGTGACATTACGCAGTCGCCATCTTGGTCTGCGCCAGCCTGCACTTTTGCTGAGTCACAGGCACAGTCCACATTTTGTGATAACATATGGACGCCAGCATCCAACCCGGCTGGCTTGTAGGCGCCGCTTTCTGCGGACACTGGTTTACAGGTTCTCTCCTCCCCGCCCTGGTCACCATCCTATCCCAGGACAGCCTCCCACTCTAGCCCACTGTGTTTCCCCTGCCTTCCTCCCTTAAGGAACCAACTCAGGAGGCTTTTCAAAAAATTAAGAGAGGCTGAGGACGGTCCTCAAACCCCTATCCGAGATTTGGTTAACATGGCACTTAAAGTTTTAATTCCAGAGAGGAACAGGCAGAGATGGAGCGTACACTCCGACTTCGCCAAAAGCAGATCCCTGGTAGCTGCCCTTCAGCTGGCGGTGGCGGCTCAGCCCTCTAGAGTGCCACCTAGGGGTGGAGGACAGCAACAAGGACTACCTCCAGGAGCCTGGCTCAAGTGCGGCAAGGCCGCGTCCACCAATCAGACCGTGCCCGGCGTGTGGCCAGGAGGGCCACTGGAACAGTGCCCTTGGAAAAAGGTGAGCCCCAGGTGCCTCAACACAGGGGGACCACCTTTCCAGACCAGGCCCCACTGCTGGCCCTACTCAGCCTGGCCGAAGACTGACGGCTCCTGGATCCCTCAACCTCCATCCTCCTTGCCAGCCCAGGGTAACTCTCCAGGTAGTGGGTCAGCCAGTCTCCTTTTTGATTGCCTGCTCAGTGCTTCCATCCTTTCAGGTCCTAGTTTTCCTTTTCTGATCTCAGTACAGGGGATTGACAGCAAGCTCTCACGACCACGCACTACAGGCCCTCTTTTACAGGACAAGATTGCTCTGCCTGCAGTTCAGCAGAGTCTACAAAGGGCTCTGCTACAACAGCCTCAGGACAAACTCTTGCACAGTGTTGGGGCCCACTAAGCTTCGTTTTTCTCGGCATAATTCTCTTTAATGTTTTTATTTTAGCAGGTCTACTTGTTTACATAGTATGGTGCTCTCCCTCTCCAGATGCCAAACAGCCATGAGTATTAAGCTCTCTAAAATCCATTACTGATGCTTCTGACCCAATAGCATGTTTTCATTTGACCAGACTGACCCAAACCCACTCACTGGTAAAAGGGTGGTGTATGTCTTTATCAGGAAAAATGCTACTATATATTAATAAATCCAGTGACAGTCTACCGCATATCTCGAAGGGCTCCAAGGGCCAGCAGCTGCTGGGCTCCTTCCCTTCCGGGCAAGGGCCAATAGCTGCTGGGCTCCTCCCTTTCCCAGGACTTGCTTTAATGATATGCCTTTTCTTTTAATAGCTCCTCATCTATTACCAAGCTGTCCAGAGTAACCTCTGAATCCTGCTGCAGACATACTCTCCCCTGCCCACTTCTGAAAGACCAAAGCTCTCCTGGCCAAAGGGCCCCTCTACGACACCCCCTGACAGCAGGAAGTAGCTTAAGACTCGGTCTCCACCCATTATCACCAAAAGGCCGGGATGATAAGTTGGGTCCCTCCCCGACATGATCTCACAGCAGGAACAGGAAGCGGAACCCCAGAAGCCAGAAGCAGAGATATTGTGAGACTCCAGGTGTCTCGATACTCCAAACATCGCGAGACTACAGATGTCGTGAGAGAATCAGCATGCCTATAAAACATCGGTGCCCCGATCCCCCACGTGACTCAGCCAGCAGATCAGGACTATGCGCAGCTCTTCAGACGCGTGGCCCATCGGTCCCTTCCCACAGCCGGCTGACTCTCCAGAGGGTGCCAGGTCTGAATAAAACAGCAGTCTCGGCCAGGCACGGTGGCACACGCTTGTAATCCCTGTGCTTGGGAGGCAGAGACAGGAGGATAGCGCAGGTTCGAAGCCAGCCGCACACACTGGCTTAGGAGACCCTGTTTCCAAATAAAAATGTAAAAATAGGTCTGGGAGTGTAGCCCGGAGGTAGAAGGGCTTCCAATAACCCCAGTACCACACACACACAAAAAAAAAACAGCGGTCTCTGATAACCCGGTTGGTGTTTTTACCTCCCTCCTAAACCCCCTAACTCTATTTTCAACTATTCAGTTTCAAAATAAAGAATAAAAATAGGGCTGGGGGTGTGGCTCAGAGGCCAAATGCCCCTGGGTTCCATCCCCGGACACCCCCCCAGAAAAAAAAAAAACACCAAACTCGGACACGGTGTCGCATGCCTGTAATCCCAGTTCTTGGGAGGCTGAGACAAGGACCACAGGTTCGAGGCCAGCCTAGGCAACGTATTTTTTTATTATATTATCAAAAAAATAATATGAGGTTGGGGGTGTCACTCAGAGATAGAATACCCCTGGGTTCAGTCCCCAGCACCACACCAAAAAAATCAGTAAATAAAGTAACTGGTAGCATAATATCAATTACCTTTTAATATTTTACTGTATAGATGCTAAAACCAAGAGCATTCTTCTAAATTACCATTTTACCCGCTTGGCCTTGACTTAACGGTGTCTCCAATCCACAAGCCTCTTCATCAGTAACCTCAACAATACCTGGGATAGGCCCAAGATCAAGTCCTGACCACGGATGGCACTTAGCTATCAACTTTTTATTTTTTATTTTTTCTGTACTGGGGATGGAACCCAGGGGCATTCTACCTCCAAGCTACACCCCCAGCCCTATATTTTATTCTTTATTTTGAAACAGGGTCTCACTGAGCTGCAGAGGGCCTCACTAAGTAGCTGAGGCCTCCCAAATGCTGGGGATGGACAAGCGTGCGCCACCAAGCTTGGCTTGTATTTTATTATTTTTGAGACAGGGTCTCCTTGAGTTGCTGAGGGCCTCATTATGTTGCTGAGACTGGCCTCAAACCTGTGACGCTCTGGTCTCAGCCTCTCAAATCCTGGGATTACAGGTATGCACGTCGCAAACGAAAGGGGTTTTTTTGTTTTGTTTTGTTTTTTGGTGGTACTGGGGTTCCTGGAAGCCCTTCTACCTCTGGGCTACACTCCCACGGGCTACACTCCCAGACCTATTTTTTAATACTTTTTAAATGTGGAAACAGGGTCTCTTAAGCCAGAGCATGCGGCTGGCTTCGAACCTGCGTGATCCTCCTGTCTCTGCCTCCCAAGCGCGGGGGTTACAAGGTGTGCCACCACGCCCGGCAAACGAAAGGTTTTAAAAGAGTAACTTCTAGGTTGCCAGCTCCTTTCTAGAGGCTCCAAGCCACCGCTGTGTGTGAGAAGGAGCCTGCTGCGTTGGTCCTTTCTCCAGCGCCTCAAGGTGCTGACCTCCCAGGCGAAGGAAGCCCCTGAGGCCACAGGCCTGAGGGTCCTCTCTCCTTCGCCCTCGCAGCTGCCTTTTCCTCTTTTACAAAAAAAAAGGGGGGGGCACCTTTCATGCCTCCTGTATCTCGCTGTAGTGCACTGACCCAGGGGAAAAAAAAAAAACAAAAAACCTCCAGGACTCCAAACAAAGGAGTGATTCAAACCGAGCCGTTTCCCTGTTCAGAAAGCAAAGCGTTCAATGACTGGGTTACAACCCCTTTTGTAAGTCAACTCGTCCCCAATTCTGTGCTTTCAGCAAAGGTGAAGGCAGATCTGACGAACTTGTCAGCTGGTAGCGCATTAAAAGTCATTTTTGATGATCGATCGCCATATGATTTTGGGGTGAATAGCTTGGAATTGTTTAAAGGGTTGAGTGATGTCACGGCGGCAAAACTCCTTCCGGTCCCGTCTATTTAGGTGAATGAAATGTGTCCTGGAAAGGAATAAACTGATGCTGAATCTTGTCCCACTTGGACAATAAGAAATATCATATCATAATTATAATAATCATATATTATATAAATAAAATATAATATATAAATATAATGTAATGAATAATAAATAAATAATAAATATCATATCATAATTATAATAATCATATATTATATAAATATAATATAATATATAAATATAATGTAATGAATAATAAATAAATAATAAATATCATATCATAATTATAATAATCATATATTATATAAATATAATATATAAATATAATGTAATGAATAATAAATAAATAATAAATATCATATCATATCATATCATATCATAACTATAATATAATAATCATATATTATATAAATATAATATAATATATAAATGTAATGAATAATAAATAATAAATATCATATCATATCATAACTATAATAATCATATATAATATAATATGTAAATATAATGTAATAAATAATAAATAATAAATATCATATCATATCATAACTATAATAATCATATATTATATAAATATAATATATAAATATAATGTGATGGATAATAAATAATAAATATAATATTATATCATAATTATAATATGGAGATTATAATATAATAAGGAATATAATGTAAGATCAGCGTGGTAGTGCATGCCTGTAATCCCATCTGCCCTACTAAGAAGACAGAATAATAAATAAATAATAAATATCATATCATAATTATAATAATCATATATTATATAAATATAATATATAAATATAATGTAATGAATAATAAATAAATAATAAATATCATATCATATCATATCATAACTATAATATAATAATCATATATTATATAAATATAATATAATATATAAATGTAATGAATAATAAATAATAAATATCATATCATATCATAACTATAATAATCATATATAATATAATATGTAAATATAATGTAATAAATAATAAATAATAAATATCATATCATATCATAACTATAATAATCATATATTATATAAATATAATATATAAATATAATGTGATGGATAATAAATAATAAATATAATATTATATCATAATTATAATATGGAGATTATAATATAATAAGGAATATAAGATCAGCGTGGTAGTGCATGCCTGTAATCCCATCTGCCCTACTAAGAAGACAGAGGCAGGAAGATCACAGGTTTGAGGGCAGCATGGGGAATTTAGGGATAGTCTGCTTCAAAATTTTTTGGAAATAAAATAAAAAGAAAGGAAGGAAGATAAAAAGATTGATCCGGGAGTTTATTGGAGGAAAAAGCCCCTCCATCTTCTTTAAGTTTTGCTCTTCCAATGAAGTTTGGCTCTCTCAAATTTTACCATTGTCTACCAAACTTGATACCACAAGCCGGGCGCGGCGGCGCACGCTCGTCACCCCAGCATTGGGCGGCTGAGACAGGAGGATCGCGGTTCGCGGCCAGCCTCAGCTCCTTAGTGAGGCCCTCCGCAACTCAGTGAGACCCGGTTTCAAAATAAAGAATAAAAATTAGGGCAGGGGGTGTAGCTCCGAGGTCAAATGCCCCTGGGTTCCATCCCCAGACCCGCAAATATATATATATATATATATATATATAAAATTGATACCACAAATCTACTGAATGGAAGAGGCCTTGCAGCTTTGAGCAGTTAAGTGCAAACCATAATTGTAAAATTAACGACATGGGATAAATGCCTTTAACATCTAGACCACCAAATTTATCAAAAGTGTGTGTGTGTGTGTGTGTGTGTGTGTGTGTGTGTGTGTGTGTGTGCGCGCGCGCACGCGCATTACTGGGGATTGAAGCCAGGAACATTCTGCCTCTGAGTTACACCCTTACCTCCCTTTTTGTTTTTCTGTTTTGAAACAGGGTCTGACTAGGTTGCTGATAGTCTAAGTAGCTGAGGCTGTCCTCAAATCTGCGATCCTCCTGTCTCAGCCTCCCAAGCATTAGGAAGGCAGGTGTGCCTCACATGCCCGGCTCCTAGAAAATACTAAAGAATTCAATTTAACCACAAAATCTTGACCCAGAAAAGTATGACCCAGTGATCCATAATATGCCTGTCAGGCAGTAAGATACAGCGTACCATAATAAATTCCGTGCAGCAGGGAGAGAAGAGAAAGAGGCAAAACACTGAGAATATCAAACCCCTGTAATATTCAGCTCCTACGGAGAAATTTAAAAGAGCCAATAAAAGCTGCTCTGGTCAAAATGTGTTTGAAGTTACCCAAGTTTTACACAACGTCTTGGCCTTATGATGAAATGTTTTAGCTCTCAATGTTAGTAAATAATTTGTCAGAAACACACTAGGGGCCACAGCAACATTTGAAGAACCTTGTAAAAAAAAAAAAAAAGATAGGTTCCCCTGCACACAGTTCCTCTGGGGCCTTGCCTCCTGGTTTCCAAGCAAGCGCTCTGTTTCCTAATAGAGAGAGTCTGTCTCTGCCCTGCGCTACGAGCCCCACTCGCCCATCACGCCCCACTCCTGTCCCCATCCCCGGAGCCGCGCCATCCCCCAGGCTGGGACCACCTTGCCCCTCGGCCAAAAGGAGGTCCAGATGATCCTCAAAAATTCTCAAAGGAGAGATGGCCCGTGGACGTCCTGTGCTTGGCTTATATTCCTAGAGTGTGTGGCCTCTCTCTGATTAGAGTCAAGATCTCCAGTCCAAAGAAGGGCAAGATGCCCCCGTCTCAACTCCGCCTGAACGGAACCCAGGAAACTACAGGTGGACGCGAGAAGAAAGGACTGAGCTTGTCATCCCAGTCCTTAGGAGGCTGAGACGGGAGGATCCAGGTTCGTGGCCAGCCCCGGCTACTTAGTGAGGCCCTGTGTCAAAAGAAAGAATAAAAAATAGAACCGGGGGTGTCGCTTGGAGGTAGAACGCCCCTGGGTTCCATCCCTAATGGCGCAAAAAGAAAATAAAAAATTCAGGTTAAAGAAAAGGAAGTCAGCTCCCAAGGGACATGGTAAAATATCTTTCTCAGAGAGAGTGTGTGTGTGTGTGTGTGTGTGTGTGTGTGTGTGTGTGTGTGAGAGAGAGAGAGAGGGAGAGAGAGAGAGAGAGAGAGAGAGAGAGAGAGAGAGAGAGAGAGAGAGAGAGAAAGGAAGGAAGGTCGATCAGTGTGGTGTGGCTCAGAGGTAAAACACTCCTGGGTTCACTCCCCAGCACCACACAAAATAATACTAATGATAATACAAAACCACAGTAGGATTTACACCGAAACTCCCCTGCCAAACAGCATCCCTCGGGCCTACCCAAAACCCCTTTCCCAGAAACGGCCAGCTTGCTGGTTCTTCCCGGGTCCTTCCAGAGACGGTATGCACAGACCCAAGGTCAGCGGTGCCTTGCTTCTCTCTCTATCAGAGGCAGCAGGCGCGGTGCGCTGTGGGGCGGTGGGATGGCAGAGAGCGCGGGGGCTCCCACCTTGCCCCGGGTTGCTGAACACTCAGCGTGAGCAGGCAAAGAAGAAGGACCAGATCTGAGGGCCCTGGCTGCCGCTGCATGGGTGGTGGACTTCATCTGGCTGCCGGCTGGCATCCCAAAGAGGCTTTTATAAGCACCCGGGCGACAGGTGCCAACTGGGGTTCTAGCAGCTGGCGGAGGTCGGATATCAAAGAGAGCCTTGAGCGCCCGGTGCTCCAGGCACACTCGGCTGGCAGCGACGCGACCTGAGATCCAGCACAGCGAAGCCGGGGCCCGTGGTGCGCGCTTGTAACTCTAGTACTTAGGAGGCTGAGGCAGGAGGACCACGGGTGAGAGGCCAGCCTCAGCAAGTAGTGAGATTCTTGGCAACCTCACGAGACACCCTGCTTCCAAATAAAAACAAAATAGGGCTGGGCATGTACCTCAGAGGTAGGATGTCCCTGGGTTCTCTCCCCAGTGCCACAAAAATAATAAATAAATAAATAAATAAATAAATAAATAAATAAATAAATAGGGCTAGGGTATAGCTCAGAGGTAGAATGCCTCGGGGTTCTCTCCCCAGTACCACAAAAATAATAAATAAAGCCGGGCGTGGTGGCGCACGCTTGTCATCCCAGCATCTGGGAGACTGAGACAGGAGGATCGTGGTTTGAGGCCAGCCTCAACTACTACTTAGTGAGGTCCTTTGCAACTCAGTGAGACCGTTTCAAATTAAGAATAAAAAATGGGCTGAAGGTGTAGCTCAGAGGTAGAAAGCCCCTGGGTTCAATCCCCGGTATCACACACACACACACACACACACACACACACACACACACGCAATGCAAAACCTCAGTATGGAAGGAAACGCAACCAAGCGCGATCGCAATTCCTCCCGTGTGTTATTTATTTACTTATTTATTTATTTATTTATTTATTTATTTATTTATTTATTGCGGTACTGGGGATGGAACCCAGGGACATTCTATCTCCGAGCTACACCCTCAGCCCTAATTTTTTTAATTCTTTATTTTGAAACCGGGTCTCACTGAGTTGCAGAGGGCCTCACTAAGTAGCCGAGGCTGTCTGCGAACCGCGATCCTCCGGTCTCAGCCTCCCGAATGCTGGGATGACAAGCGTGCGCCACCACGCCTGACCTGCCTGGTGACTTCTTGACTGCCGTAAAGCCCTGGTTGACGGTCTTGTTTCCCATCCAGATCATTCATTCCTCATCCAGCTAATAAATGCATTCCGAGCCCTACCCTGGGTCAGCACTACACCAGACCCAGAATCACCTGAAAGGTTGAAAACGAAGTCAGGGGGTTTAGGAGGGAGGTAAAAACACCAACCGGGTTATCAGAGACCGCTGTTTCATAGGCATGCCGATTCTCTCGCGACATCTGTAGTCTCGTGATGTTTGGAGTCTCAAGGCACCTGGATTCTCGCAACATGTCCGCTTCTGGCTTCCGGGGTTCCGCCTCCTGTTCCCGCAGGGAGATCACGGGGCAGGGGAGGGGAGGGACCGACCTATCACCACCATGCTAAAAAAAGGCAGACCCAGCCCTGGTCCTCCTGGAATTTGTAATCTAATGGGGATGGCGGACCAGAAAACAGTCCGTTCCAGGGTACCACAGTGAGTTCCTTGCAAGGTAAAAACGGGGTGCTGTGAGCCGGGTTCGCACCTAACCCAGCTGTGCAGGCCAAGTCAGGGAAGACGTCCAGATCACACAACTCCGGAGGGTGGAAATCCAGAACTTTCTGAGACAGCCTCGAGGTGTGGGAGGGGGTTTTGGCTCCCCCTCTGGTCCACAGCCTGCCCCAAGCAGCTTCACATGGCTGGGGGTGTAGCTCGGAGATAGAATGTCCCCGGGTCTCATCCCCAGTAGGGGAGGGAAAACTCAACCTGTTGCTTCTAAATTGCTGGAACACTTAACTCCGCCACACATTAAAAACAGAAGGAAGGTCCGAGCCCCCGTGTGTTGGCTTGGCTGGCGACCAGAAAATCGGATACGCAAATCTGCACCGATTCCCGGCCCAACTGCGAGGTTCTTGCTGCCAATTTACGTAATTTCCTGTGCTTATTTCAAAATAGTCAGGAGAACAGGAGATGTCGGGAAGACCATAACTGGGCCATTTAGGGCCAGCAGCTGCAGGCTCTTCCTCTCTTCCCTGGTTTAAAAAAAAAAAATCTCTTTTTTGGGGGGTGCGAGGGATGGAATCCAGGGGCGTTTTGAGGGAAAAGCATCTTTTGGAGAAAGAAATAATGTCTCTTCTTAGAAGAAAGCATTCAGTGTCCACAAGCCATCCACAAAAGAGGCTCTTACCTACTTATTCCTCTATTCAGCGGAAGTGCTTTGAGGACCTACTGTGTGCTGTTATCAACAAGATGTGGAAAATACATAAGGACTCTCATTCCAAGGAGATCTGAGAACCGAGAGCAAGTGTGTCATTTAAAATGTGACGCCAGGCCGGGCGTGGTGGCGCACGCTTGTAATCTCCGCATTTGGGAGGCTGAGACAGGAGGATCACCGCTGTGGCCAGACTCATCTACTTAGGGAGGCCCTTCGCAACTCAGTGAGATCCTGCTTCAGAATAAAGAATAAAGGCCGGGCGTGGTGGCGCACGCTTGTCATCCCCGCGCTTGGGAGGCGGAGACAGGAGGATCGCGCAGGTTCGAAGCCAGCCACGCGCGCTGGCTTAGGAGACCCTGTTTCCAAATAAAAAATGCAAAAATAGGTCTGGGAGTGTAGCCCGGAGGTAGAAGGGCTTCCAGGAACCCCAGTACCACCAAAATAAAAAGAAAGAAAGAAAGAAAGAAAGAAAGAAAGAAAGAAAGAAAGAAAGAAAGAAAATAAAAAATAAGGCTGGAGGTGTAGCTCGGAGATAGAATGCCCCTGGGTTCCATCCCCAGTTGCCATAAATAAATAAATAAATAAATAAATAAATAAATAAATAAATAGAATAAAAATAAATAGTGGCAGAATGCCTCTGAGTTCAATTCCCAGTACCAAAGAGAGAGAGAGAGGGAGACAGACAGACAGACAGACAGACAGAGGAATTATATCTTGACCTTGCTAGGGAAAGAAAGCTTTCTGCCTGTCTATTAGGGAAGGGTATTTCAATGTAGCTGAGATTTCTCAGATGCTCATCTTGGGAATGAAACCCCAAATTTTTGGCAGTTAAAACCCCAGCCCCACTGCCAGGCCCCGGGCAGAGATCAAGGGAAGAAGGTAGGGACAGCGGGCAGAAGCCTTTCCTCCAGGCCCAGCCAGGAGAGAGAAGAGAGGGCCAGAAGGTCACAGAGGGAGGAAATTAACAAAAAAGGCACTTCTCCTGCTTTCAGGGAGAGGGGCCCTGGTTTCCCGGGTTTCCCGCCCAGTTGGAGCACCAGGCCTGGGGAGGCGCCCAAGTCCTTTGTCCCAGGATGCCAAAAGGGTCCCTGCTGGGCTCGGGCCCAGCCCCCGCTTTGGAGCTCTGTGGCTTTCTGCGCAGGTTGGAGGGCACACTTTCCATTCTTCTTGCTTTTACATTCTAAACCCGGGAATTTAAAAGGTGAAACAGATCGTCTCCAAAAGTAGGAACAGGTCTGGAATCCCAGCTGCTCAGGCAGGCTGAGATGGGAGCGGACGCCCCGATGGGGGCTAGCCAGCTAAGTGAGATTCCCAGCAACTAGGTGAGCCCCTGTTTCAAAATTTAAAAAAAAATCAGCCGGACGTGGTGGCGCACTCTTGTCATCCCAGTGCTTGAGAGGCTGAGACAGGAGGATTGCAGGTTTGTGGCCAGCCTCAGAGACTTAGTGAGGCCCTCTGCAACTTGGTGAGATTCTTTTTCAAAATAAAGAATATAAAATAGGGCTGGGGGTGCCGTTTGGAGGTAGAATGCCCCTGGGTTCAATCGCCAGGACCACAAAAAAGAAAAGAAAAGAAAAGAAAAGATGATTCAAGATTCTACCAGTGCTGGGGTATACCTCAGAGGTAGAAATGCTCCGGGTTCAATCTCCAGTATCACCAAAATAAATAAATAAATATAAATAATAAAATAGGCCTGGGGTGTATCTCAAATGTAGAATGCCCCTGGATCAATTTTCAGTACCTTCACATGCAAAAGCAGAGAGAGAGAGAGAGAGATAGAGAGAGAGAGAGAGAGAGAGAGAGAGAGAGAGAGAGAGAGGAAGAAGAAGAAGAAGAAGAAGAAGAAGAAGAAGAAGAAGAAGAAGAAGAAGAAGAAGAAGAAGAGGAGGAAGAGGAGGAGGAGGAGGAGGAGGAGGAGGAGGAGGGGGAGGGGGAGGAGGAGGAGGAGGAGGAGGAGGAGGAGGAGGACAACGACGACGAGGACGAGGAGGACGAGGAGGAGGACAAGGAGGAGAAGAAGGAAAGAGACCGATCCCAATCGAACATGGGGGTACATACCTATAATAACCAGTACTTGGGAGCCTGAGACAGAAGGATTGCAGGTTCGCAGCCAGCCTCAGCTACTTAGTGAGGCCCTGTTTTAAAATAAAGAATGAAAAGTAGGACTGAGGGTGTAGCTTGGAGGTAGAATGCCCCTGTGTTCCATCCCCAGTACTGAAAAAATACAAGTAAAAACTAATAATCCCAGCTGGGCATGGTGGCACACGCCTGTAATCCTAGTACTTGGGAGGCTGAGACAGGAGGATCAGCTACTCAGTGAGGCCCTTTGCAACTCAGTAAGACCCTGTTTCAAAATAAAGAATAAAAAATAGAGCTCGGTTGTATCTCGGAGGTAGAATACCTCTGTGTTCTATCCTCAAAACTACAAAAAATTTTAATAATAAAAATAAAATAAAATTAGGGCTATGGGTGTAGCTGAGAGATAGAATGCCCCCGGGTTCAATCAAGATAGAAAAAAGAGGGGGCGGGAAGAATTAGAAGAAAATGCCCTTTTCCTTCTTTTTCTTTAATTTTTACTGTGTGTGTGTGTGTGTGTGTGTGTGTGTGTGTGTGTGTGTGTGTGTGGAAATGGGGATGAAACCCATTTGGAGGTCAAATGCCCCTGGGCATGGTGGTGCACGTTTGTAGTCCCAGCATTTGGGAGGCTGAGACAGGAGGATCGCGGTTCGAGGACAGCCTTAACTACTACTTGGGCCCTTTGCAACTAAGTGAGACCCTGTTTCAAAATAAAGAATTAAAAAAAGAAATAGGGTTGGGGGTGTCGCTTAGAAGTAAAATGCCCCGGTGTTCCCAGTACCCCCCCCCCAAAAAATGGAAAAAAAACATGTCTTAATTTCTCTTGATTTGTTTTTTTTCTCCCTTTCTTCTCTGTCTTCCAAATAACCTGAGAGTCTGATTTATCTTTTGGTAGACACTAAAATAAAAAAAAAGCTGTCAAACATTTTCCTTTCTTTGCCATGAGGTCTTCAGAATTTCTGATACCTAAAATGCAGATTTTTAAGGCTTTTCTTGGTACATTGTAATTATATGCCACAGTGATTCCGAGTGATATATTCATATGTGCACGTGGTAAGATATGAATTTTTCCAACTTTGGACTTGTCCAGGGATGTGGTGCCGACACCCAGTAGCCCTCAGCCCCCCCCCACCAAGGCCAGTTGCTAAGGGCTGAGCCCCAGGGACCCAGCCTCCTCCCCGCGTGGCCCCAGGGGGGCGCTTTGCCTCCCTGTACATGAATTTTCTCCGTCAATAGAACAAGGGTAAGAGCACACATCTCATAGTATCGTTATGAGGATTAACTGAGGTATGGCCTAGAATAGTGTGTGTGTGTGTGTGTGTGTGTGTGTGTGTGTGTGTGGTGCTGGGGATTGAACCCAGAGGTATTCTCCCTCTGACTTACTCCCCCAGCCCTTTTTTATTTCTTATTTGAAAACGGGGTCTCACTAAGTTGCAGAGAGTCTCAACAAGTTGCTGAGGCTGGCCTTGAACCTGCGATCCCCCTGTCTCAGCCTCCCAAGTACTGGGATTGCAGGCGTGACATCTCTATTATATAACTATAGCTTTACTATATATTTACATATATTTCCTTCTGGCCGCACACTGGTTGCACTTCAAGCCCTGGTAGTTTCTGGGTACCCTGTAACTGAGACCAGCACCCTTCCTCGTTTTAGGGTGCGCACACCAGACACCCTTTGGCCCAGAGCGGTCCCAGACAGGGTGGCTCGCAGGGCAAAATGCCAAGCAATGGGTTTTGGGAATTGGTCACTTAAATAAGCATGAGTCTCTGGGTTATTTTTTCTTTCGAAGGCATTTTCAGAGTAAAAAACAGAATATTTTGGCTAGAAGAACAGTCCCGAAGCCCCACTGCACATTTCTATGCTTGTGCTAAAGGACAGTGTGTGTGTGGAGGGGGGTAACCCCGATTCCGTCACCCCTAGAGTGCGTGCATCCCTCTTCCTTTGGGGTCTCAAGGTCAAATGGGCCCCCAGGAGCCTCCTGGTCCTCTGCACCCCCATCCACACACTGTTCTCGGGGAGAATGGATTTGCCAAGGCCCTGCATTGGCTTTCCAGTGTCCCCATTTTACGCTTGTTGTTATGACTTATAAACCCTCACTGGGTTTATTTTGAAGACAAGGGGAAAAAAATAACATTACGCTATTTTAAACGGCTGCAAATATTTCAAATATGACCCAAGGCAGTAAAAATGCCATATTTCCCAAACCACAAACCCCGCTCCTTATTAGAATGCAGTTGCGGGCCGAGTGTGGGACGGAGAGTCTGGAGCCCCGGGCCCGAGCGCCGCACACTTTCTCTGTCTTTGAGACACCGTGAAACACTGGTTTCCTCCATCCATTTCTACGCTGGGTTGCGTGCTCTCTATGCTCTGGGGTTTTTTGTTTTTTTGGTTTTTTGTGTGTGGTACTGGGGGTGGAACCCAGAGGCTTTCTACCTCCAGGCTATACTCCCAGACCTTTTGTATTATTTTATTTGGAAACAGGGTCTCACTAAGTTGCCGAGAGCCTCACTAAGTAGCCGAGGCTGGCTTCGAACCTGCGCGATCCTCCTGTCTCAGCCTCCCAAGCGCGGGGATGACAAGCGTGCGCCACCACGCCCGGCGGTCTCTATGCTCTGAAAACCCGCGCCCCGGGTGCTACTCCGGCTCTCCCGTGGCGCCACTTGGGATCCCGCAGCTCGGTCTGGGGACACGGTCTAGAAGACGGAAAACCATTTCTGCTGTGTCTTTAATGGAAAAGCACGGTCATTGGAAGAGCGGCCCCTGTTTTGTTTTGGTGGTTTTTTTTCTCTTCTGTTTCCCTGCGGTACCCGAGCACGAGGCTTGATTCTGGTTCACTTGGGGGTGTCCCGTGCCGAGCCCCGCGTCTCACACTGAACATTTACCAGACCTTTGTTGAATGGATGATCTATTTAAAGAAATGAGGCCTGCGAGGGAGGCAAAATTGGCGTAACTGGCTCTATTTTTTACTATATTTAAGTAAGTGCACTGTTTTATGTTAACTGTAGAGTTTAAAATTTAAACACAATATTTGCGCCCACGTAAATAGTTGGAAAAGGTAAAATGTCATAACACTGGGTGTTTGTTATTAGAGCCGGGGCTTGCCTTCGGATTCTGACAAGTTGATCTGAGACAAGGCAGGGATTGTTCTCCGCTCCACGGACTGTGTTCGGGGTTTTTACAATGTGAAATCTTGGGGACGTAAACGGACGGTGACAACGCATGGCTGCCTTGTGGAGCCATTGCATATAAGCGTTGACCTTTCTGGATGGCAGAAGGTCACGTGGAGAGAAGAGGACCCAGCTGAGAGCAACTCTGATTGCAGGTGCACCCACCCGCCGACAGGGTCCCAGACTGAAACCAGCCACTGCTCTCGAGTTACACTGACATTATGGAACGTGGAACTTGAACTCGAACTTGAACTTGACTAGGCCATTCCAGGTGAGCAAAGGTGACTTCTGCTCCCTCAACTTTAACTTTTTCTTTGCCTCTGAGCTACACCCCGAGCTCTTTTTATTTTCTGCTCTAAAACAGAGTCTCGCTGGGTTACTGAAAGTCTAAGTTGCTGAGGCTGGCCTCGAACCTGTGATCCTCCTGTCTCAGTCTCCCAAGTACTAGGATCGCAGGCGTGCACCACCACGCCTGGTTTTCTGCAACTCTTTAATTAAAAATTCAGGGGTAGCCGGGCGTGGTGGCGCACGCTTGTCAGCCCCGCGCTTGGGAGGCGGAGACAGGAGGATGGCGCAGGTTCGAAGCCAGCCGCGCTGGCTTAAGAGACCCTGTTTCCAAATAAAAATATATATTAAAAAATAGGTCTGGGAGTGTAGCCCGGAGGTAGAAGGGCTTCCAGGAACCCCAGTACCACCAAAAAAAAAAAAAAAAAGCTTAAAAAAACAGGGCTGGGGGTATAGCTTGGAAGTAGAATGCCCCTGGGTTCCATCCTCAGTACCGCAAAGAAAAAGAAAAAGAAAAGGGAAGGAAAGAAGAAAGAAAAGAAAAGTAAACCAGAGGTCCGAGGGGAAGAAACTTCTAGAAGAATCTGACCGAGTTCAGACACCAGCCACTACTGGTCGTCCAGGTGGTTTAGGAGGGCTGCTCTCTCTGTTGCCTCCTTGACAAAAACAGAACGTGAATACCTGCTCTGTGAACAAATAAATACAGGAGACACGGGGTATGTTTCTTTTTTCTCAACTCAGAGACCTCTGAGCTATACCTCCATCCTTTTTTATTTTTTTATTTAGAAACAGGGTCTCGCTAAGTTGCCGAGGGTTTTGCTAAGTCACTGAGGCTGGCCCCAAACCTGCGATCCTCCTGTCTCGGCCTCCCGAGTACAGGGATGACGGACCTACACCAGCTGAGACGTGGGAAATTCAACTTCAGGTTCTCCGCAGGGCCACCGCGGCAGAGCTTTCTGCAAAGGAGGGTCACTGCGGAGGGAAGCGCCCAGCCTGCTGCCACCCGAGGAGGCAGATGCCGCTGTGACAGCAACCAAGCACAACTTAGGAAAACACCCAGAACAGCCCGCCTGGCTCCCAGCCCAGCTCACTGGCTCCCAATTAACACCCTATCAAGCGCTGCACACCTGGGTGGTACTTATCCAGACCAGCAAGTCTTTAACCCTATCTGTCCTGGCTACTCCATCAGGACAGAGACCCCACTAAGCTTTTCTTCTGTGTTTGGACGGACGGACGGAGCTAAGGGGAGCCCCAGCCATGCACCCGAGACAGCGTGGGGGGCCTCGTCTTCTCTTGGGGGTGGTGAACCTTTTGCCCATCTGCAGAAGCCAAGGACCCCTGCATAGAGCACCACGCACAGGATCATGGGAGAAAAACGTATGCTAAAACACGGCATGTAGGCTTTAAAATCATCATAGCAGGAGGTTTTGAGCCACGTCCCAGCTGGACCAACCACAATCATAATTTAGAAGACATGAGAAGGCGAAGGTTCCTTCAGGAACTCTCCACCACCGCAGTGCGACCTGAAAACACCTGTGGCTTCTGTCGGTGATGGGGTAGCAGGTGCCGCCAGGGAAGGGATGGCCTTTGCTTACAGTCCTAAGGGAAGGGCATTTTAAAATTCAGTTCGAGCCGGGCGTGGTGGCGCACGCTTGTAATTCCCGCGCTTGGGAGGCAGAGACAGGAGGATCGCACGGGTTCGAAGCCAGCCGCGCGCGCTGGCTTAGGAGACCCTGTTTCCAAATAAAAAATATAAAATAGGTCTGGGAGTGTGGCCCGGAAATAGAAGGGTTTCCAAGAACCCCAGTACCACATAAATAAGTAAATAAATAAATAAATAAATAAATTTCAGTTTGAGATTGTCCAAAGGTAAGACGCTTTCTCTTTTGCCTGCCAGTTTTATCCAGGGGAGGATGAACTTTCAAAAGGCTGGATCCAGGGCCAACTTGCCTTTAGACACAGTTGGCCCAGGGCCCAGAGCCCTCTGGCCTCTTAAGAGCTCATGAAAATGTTTTCATTTCAAAGCCGAGGCCACGGTGGCATGCACATGTAACCCCAGTACTTAGGTAGCTGAGACAGGAGGATCGTAGGTTCCAGGCCAGCCTCAGCAACTTAGAGAGCCCTTATTTCAAAGCCATGAATAAATAAATAAATAAATAAATAAATAAATAAAATTAGGTTGTAGCTCAGAGATAGAATGCCTCTGAATTCAATCCCCAGTACCAAAGAGTTTTGGTTCTTTTTTTAAATATTTGCTGGACGTGGTGTCACACGCTTGTAATCCCAGCCCTTGGGAGGCTGAGACAGGAGGATTGTGGGTTCGAAGCCAGCCTCAGCTACTTAGTGAGGCTTTCGGCAACTTAGTGAGACCCTATTTCCAAATAAAAATATAAAATAGGTCTGGGAGTACAGCCCGGAGGTAGGAAGTCCCTGGGTTCCATCCCCAGTACCCCCCCCACACACACACACACAGAAAATCCTCTCCCATCCCCAGCCTTTGCAAAAGTAGCCAGTGATTGTTGTTATTGCTATTGTTGGGATTTTTTTTCAACAACTGGGGATGGAACTCAGGGACATTCTACCTCTGAGTTCTACCCTCTGTTTCTATTTATTTTTGCACTGAAGCAGGGGTTTCCCTAGGTTGCTGAGAGCCTCACTACGTTGCTGAGGCCGCCCTCAAGCCTGCGATCCTCCTGTCTCAGCCTCCCAAGCACTGGGTTACAGGCCCCAGCCTTCCTACCCTGCTTATAGCAGACACTGCCGCTGAGTACGGAGCCCCCTGCAGCCTCCGGGCCCCAGGAAGCTTCCAGCGCTGCCCACTCACTCTGGAGTTCTGTTTGGGGATCCCTTAACACATGTCTTGGGTTCTGTGTGGACTTTCTCCTTGGCCTCCCTTCCCCCTGAGGGTCTGATCAGAACCCTAAGCTGCAGCCCCGCCACGGTGCACAGGCCAGCCGTGGGGAAAGAGTGTTCATCGTACCCAGAGCGTCACGATGCTGGAAACCCCACTGCTCGGCTTCCTCTTCTCTATCCCTCTTTTCTTTCTTTCTTATTTATTTATTTATTTATTTATTTATTTATCTATTGCGGGTCTGAGGATGGAACCCAGGGGCATTCGACCTCCAAGCTACACCCCCATCCCTGTTTTTTATTCTTTATCTTTGAAACCGGGTCTCACTGAGTCGCGGAGGGCCTCACTAAGTAGCTGAGGCTGTCCGCCAACCGCGATCCTCCGGTCTCGGCCTCCCAAATGCTGGGATTTCAAGCGTGCGCCACCGCGCCCGGCTCCTCCTTGCTTCCTTAATTCACTCTTACTGTGTACCTGCACTGTACATCACTGATAAAAAAATAAGAGTTGGGCCGGGCGTGGTGGTGCACGCTTGTAATCCCCGTGCTTGGGAGGCAGAGACAGGAGGATCGCGCAGGTTCAAAGCCAGCCGCACGTGCTGGCTTAGGAGACCCTGTTTCCAAATAAAAATGTAAAAAATAGGTCTGGGAGTGTAGCCCGGAGGTAGAAGGGCTTCCAGGAACCCCAATACCACCAAAAATAAATAAATAAATAAGAGTTGGGCCTGGTGGTGCACACCTGTAATCTCAGTATTTGGGAGGCTGAGTATTTGATCTGAGTATTTGGGAGGCTGATCACAGGTTCAACGCCAGCCCCAGCAACTCAGTGAGGCCCTCTGCAACTTAGCAAGACCCTATTTCTTTTTCTTTTTAATTTTTTATTAGCACATTGTATTCATACATCATAATAGGAAAGACCCTGTTTAAAAAAAAAATAGAGCCGGGCGTGGTGACGCACGCTTATAATCCCCGTTCTTAGGAGGCTGAGACAGGAGGATCACGCAGGTTCGAAGCCAGCCTCAGCTACTTAGTGAGGCTCCCAGCAACTTAGTGAGACCCTGTTTCCAAATAAAGTATAAAAATAGGTCTGGGAGTATAGCCCGGAGGTAGAAAGCCTCTGGGGTTCCATCCCCAGTACCACCAAAATAAAATAAAATAATAAAATAGGGCTGGGGGTGTAGCTCAGAGAGAGAATGTCTCTGGGTTCAATTCTCAGTACCACAAAATAGACATAAATAAATAAATAAGCCGGGCGTGGTGGCGCACGCTTGTCATCCCCGCGCTTGGGAGGCGGAGACAGGAGGATCGCGCAGGTTCGAAGCCAGCCACACGCACTGGCTTAGGAGACCCTGTTTCCAAATAAAAATATAAAACAGGTCTGGGAGTGTAGGCCGGAGGTAGAAGGGCTTCCAGGAACCCCAGTACCACGAAAAAATAAATAAATAAATAAAATAAAAATATAAATAAATAAATAAATAAAATGAAATTAAAAAGGCCTGGTATTCACAAAGAGCTTGCTGTCCAGGAGATGGAGCGCTCCCACACAGAGACAGTGATGGCAGTGGAGGGCACCTTTACTGCGCGCTTGCTGGGTGCCAGACTTTGCTGAACACTTTACAATATTCACGTACCTGGGTAGAGACTCCCTCAAATTTCTCTATCCTGAAACCCAGCAGGTAAGTACTGGTATGATCTTGACTTAACAGATGAGGAAACCAAGGCAGACGCCACAAAAGCTGCGCGTGCCTCGGGTCACAAAGCCAACGTGGCGGAGAGGACCGTGGACTAAGACCAGCTGGTGACACCCGGGCTCCCACCGCCATCCCCTCCCTCCCGCAGCGTAGACCAGAGGCTCAAAGCTGTGACCCGGGGCCGCCAGGGGAGCATTTGGTGGTGTCTGCGGGTATCTTTTGGCTGTCACAATTGAGGGGAGAGGAAGTCCACTGGCATCGAGTAAGAAACAGCCAGGGCACCGCTAAACCCCCTGGCATGCAGGAGGACCCCACTTGTTTGGGTTTAGATATGGAATGGCCCCCGGGAAAGACATGTATTGGCCCCACAGCAAGGTTCAGAGGTGGGGCGTGGCCAGAGGTGTGAGCTGGAGGACTACATCTGCCCCTCGCCGCTGTCTCTCGCCCTCCACCCCTCTCTCTCTTGCTCTCTTCCCTCTCCCTCTCCTCTTCTTCTTCTCCTTCACCTTCTTCTCCTTCTCCTTCTCCTTCTTCTTCTTCTTCTTCTTCTTCTTCTTCTTCTTCTTCTCTCTCCCTCTCTCTCTTCTCTCTCTCCTTCTTTCTCTCTCTCCCTCCCTCTCTCCCTCCCTTCCTCTCTCTCTCTCCTTCTCTCTCTCTCTCTCTCTCTCTCTCTCTCTCTCTCTCTCCCTCTGTCTTTCTGATTTTCCTCTATTCTGCCACCATGTTTCTGCCTTGGAGCCAGCTCACCAGGGACTCAATTCTGAAATCCTGACCCAAAATAATCTTTTCCTCTTTTTTTTTTTCTTTTGTTTTCCTTTTCTTTCGTTTTTTGGGGGTTTTTTGTTTGTTTGTTTGTTTTTGGCAGGTCTAAGGATAGTACCCAGGGGCATTCTACCGCCAAGCTATACCCCCAGCCCTATTTTTTAGTCTTTATTTTGAAACAGGGTCTCATTGAGTTGCAAAGGACCTCACTAAGTCGCTGAGGCTGTCCTCAAACTGCCATCCTCCTGTCTCAGCCTCCCAAATGCTGGGATGACGAGCGTGCGCCACCACGCCCAACAAACTTCTAACTGCTCTTGCCAGTTAGAACTGATGCACCACCACAGAAAACCGTCCCACCTATAGTGTCTGAGAAAATCCTCACGCAGACCGATCAAACGTAAAGGACTGACGACAAGGCTCTACACGCACACCCTTCAACAGAGAATTCCAAAATTGCGATTGCCATTATCATTATTTTTTCCATCGCTTTCTTTTGTAGGAAAACCCCTCAACTGAGTGTAAACAACCCCCTCAAATCCAAGGACCCAGATGCTGTGCCTTCGAGGCAAAGCTCTGAGGAATGACAGAAGGCAGATTAGGTCACCCCTGTCCACTCCCGCCTGGGCCGCGCACCCCAGGGCCCAGGCCTCCACGCACATCCTCCTAACCCCTGCAACCACCCCGGGTCTCCCGAGTGCCTTCTGTATACCGCTGGAGGAAATAATTAGCCCCTCTGGACCCAGGCCAGTGAAATTCTCCCATGGCTGCTCGTCAGCGAGGGTGCGGGGAGGCGGACTAGTTGGCAAACATTTCCCGTTCATCTCATCGAGGCGTCTGCGTCAGCCGAAAGCGAAGCCCTTTCTCAGGATGCCCACAGCTGCGTTCCCAGACGGCTCGGCCAAACATTCCTGGCCCGCCAGCGGGCCAAGCATCCCATTTAGAAAGATCGGGGAAGAGCCCTTTTCTGAGAGAAAAGGTTTTTAGAGAGGCCTCCTTTGAAGGCTCTGCTTTCCTGGCACTGAGAGAACTTAGCCAGCCTGGGAGTTTTATTTTGTCCTTGGCTCCCAGCCAAGAAATGGCAGCTGAGCCTGCTGGGTCCACCCCTCAATTTGCACAACAAAAAATAAGAGGGGAAAGACCCTGGAGACTACACCCGTCAGCATTTTCTCAAGCCTATTGCGTGGACCACATATTCCCCCAAACCTTAAAAGACGTTCCGGGAGGGAAAATGTCACTGTGGGCAAATAAGTTCGGAAAAGTCTAGGCTGAAGAAAGCTGGGCAGGTTCCACTTTGCAGCTGGGTTTCTCAGAGCCCTGGCGAGGTTGATGTGTTTTGTAAATGTCCAAAGGAGGAGCGGGCACAAGCCAGGTATGGTGGCACACGTTTGCAGTCCTGGTCCTTGGGAGGCTGAGACAGGAGGATCGCAGGTTGGAGGTCAGCCTCAGCAATTTAGCAAGAGCCTCAGCAACTTGGGAAGACCCTGTTTCAAAATAAAAAAGCAAAAGAGCTCAGAAGAAGAATGCCCCTGGGTTCAGGGCTTCCCCCCTCCCCTCTCCCCTCAAAAACATCAACAAAAGAAGAAGAAGGAGAAGGAGAGGAGGAGGAGAAAGAAAAGAGAAAAAAGAGGCTGTCCTTGAACCTGCAATCATCCTGTTTCGGCTTCCCAAATCCTGGGATTACAGGCATGCGCCACCATGCCCAGCTTTTTCTCCTTTTTTTGAACAACATCAAAACAGAATCATAATGTCAATCTCAGAAGATTCAGAAAAAAATGTGGTCTCCGACATAAAAGTGATAGCCTTATCATTATATTGGCCACTGCTAGTTAAGCATCGGCTCAAAAGCCACTGCAAATACCTTATCTGTTATTCACTCAACAGTCCACAGGTATTTATCAAGTCTGCCATGCTCTAGTCTGGACACCGGGCATAGGTCTAAACAAAACAAAACAAAAGCTCTCTGTTCTCCTGGGCCTCACAGTCTAGTTGCGGGAGATATTGGTACTCGTAAATAGTAAATCCAAAGGTATGTTAATATATCGGGTAGCTTGTGCTGCGTAACAAACCACCCCAAATCTCAGTGGCCTAGAACAGGAGCCATTTATACAGCTCCTGGTTTAGCCTGCGTAGTTCTGATCTCAGCTGGGCTTGCTCAGGCTCAGTCGCCCAGGGTCAGCAGGTGCTAACGAGGCCGGTCTGGCCGTGTGCCTTTCCCATCCCGCCAGCGGCCAGTCCAAGCTTGTTCCCAAGGTAACCAGTCATCCTGCATGGTCTCCACTGCATGCTTGCTAAGGCCCTTTCTTACATCATAGTTGCTAACTCGGGCCACATTCACAGCTATAACTCAAAACAACCGACCACGCAACCTAGAGGAAAGAAGACTTATTTACTCACAGTTTTTTGGACATTGTGGGTTCAGTCCATGTGAGGCCGGAGGTCAGGGAGTGGAGAGAGAGCGGGAAGAGCTCTGCTCTCAGGTGCTGGAGGCCGGAAGCAGAGACAGCAATCGAGAGGAGGAGGAAGGCTCTAGAATCCCCAAGGCCACACTCCCAGGGAACCCCCTGCCCCCAGCAAGCAAGCCCACTTCCAACATTACTACCTTGTTTTTTTGTTTGTTTGTTTGTTTGTTTGTTTGTTTGTTTGTTTTTTGAGGGCTAGGGGGAGCATTCTAAGTCCAAATCATTAAAAAAGCCAGCTCACGCTGCCCAGAGGTAGAGTCGCAGAGTCACACAGCTCCCACCTCTCCGACACAGAAATGAGGACTCCTGGCCAGTGGCATTTCCTGCTTTATTTGTCTGCAAGCAAATCTTCCCCTTCATTACCTCTCTGTGAGTGTCAAGAATATTCACTGGGAGCCGGGCATGGTGGCGCACGCTTGTAATCCCAGCATGTGGGAGGCTGAGGCAGGAGGATCGCAGATTCCCGGCCAGCCTCAGCTACTTAGTGAGGCCCTCCAAAACATAGTGAGACCCTGTTTTGAAATATAGAATAAAAAATAGGGCTGGGGGTGTAGCTCAGAGGTAGAATGCCCCTGGGTTCAATTCCCAGTACCAAAAAAAAGAAAGAAAAAAACCATATATATATATATATATATATATATATATATATATATATATATATATATTGAATATTCACGGGTAAGCAAAAAGAAGTGGAGAATTTGGCAGAGGCTCTGGCTAAAGATTTCACAGACCAGGCTAACAGTGGGGGAACCTCCTCTGGGGGGGGTGAGTCGGGCACAGTCTCTCCTCCTATGGTCTCCACTCTCCTACACCCTCCGGAGGAAGCCAACACTCAGATTCTCTCTGCTGGCCCTGTTTGAGTTTTGCTGCTGGCCATGTTAAATTACACAAGCGCATTTGCCAGGCATGATGGCACACACTTGGAATCCCAGTACTTGGGAGGCTGAGGCAGGAGGATCGCAGGTTCGAGGCCAGCCTCGGCAACTGAGCGAGGCCCTCTACAACTCAGTGAGACCCTGTTTTAAAACAAAACATATAGCCGGGTGTGGTGACACAGGCCTGAAATCCCAGTACTTAAGAGGCATAAATTGAAGGTAGAATGCCCCGGGTTCAATCCCTAGTAGTATAGATTAGATAGAGATGATAGATAAATAGAAAGATGATAGATAGATGGATGCTAGGGTGTAACTTATAGGTGTGAGGTCCTGGATTCACTCCCCAGCAACACACACACACACACACACACACACACACACACACACACACACTTACGGGCAAGTGTTAAGCCTTTCATTAAGGCGCTGTAGAAGAGGGCGTGACATTCTGATATAACATGATTTTCTCTTTGCGTTCTTTCCAGCGCACTCGCAGGAAACTAGTAATATTAGGTGAATTGCGAGGGCCGGCCTCCAACCTGCTACCCTCCCGTCTCAGCCTCCCAAGTACTGGGATCAGGGGCGGGCACCACTGCGTCCGGCCGATGTTTTTCTTAAGCACATCATCCCCAGCCCTGGGCATCCAATCGCTGGTAAACACAGGTGCAGGGGAGAAAAGCGACACGGTCCTGGTACTCGGTGCCGTGCCCGTGTGGAGCTGGGCGTCCATCCCCCGTTCTCCTGCATCCGGGATGCAGGCTGCTGAGCCGCTTCCCTGGGCCCAGAGGCCCCAGACCTGCTTCCAGGTGCCATCTCCAGCGACAAGCGCCTCCTAGGGGGCCAAGTTCCCCCACCCCACCCCGACAAGAGCCACTGGTCCAGCACAGGATAATATGGGCCCAAGGAGACCCCCGGGGACTGTTTGGAGGGAATGAGCCGCCCGGGAAGCCCAACCTGTTGCCCCAGCCCACTGCAGAACAAGAATGAGAGCCTGGCCTGTCATCCCAGTATTTGGGAGGCTGAGAAAGGAGGATCGCAGGTCCAAGGCTGGCCTCAGCAACTTAGTGAGACCTTCGGCAATTTAGTGAGACCCTGTTTCGACATTAAAAAATAATTGTGTGTGTGTGTGTGTGTGTGTGTGTGTGTGTGTGTGGTACTGGGAATTAAACCCAGGGGCATTCTACCTCTGAGCTACACCCCCAGCCCCATTTTATCTTTTATGTTTTATTTCTCATTTATTTATTTTTTTCGGTACTGAGGATGGAACCCAGGGGCATTCTACCTCCAAGCTATACCCCCAGCCCTATTATATATATATTTTTTTTTCTTTGCATGTGTGTGTATGAGTAGTACTAGGGGACTGAAGCCAGGGGCATTCTACCTCCAAAATATACCCTCAGTCCCATTTTTTTTATTTTTTTATTTTTATTTATTTATTTATTTATTTATTTATTTATTTATTTATTTATTTGTGGTACTGGGGGTGTATAGCCTCCAGGCTATAGTCCCAGACCTATTTTATACTTTATTTGGAAACAGGGTCTCACTAAGTTGCCGAGAGCCTCACTCAGTAGCTGAGGCTGGCTTCGAACCTGCGCGATCCTCCTGTCTCGGCCTCCCAGGCGCGGGGATTACAAGCGTGCGCCACCGCGCCCGGCCATTCTTTATTTTTTGAAACAGGGTCTCACTGAGTTGCGGAGGGCCTCACTAAGTGGCTGAGGCTGCCCTCGAACCCGCGATCCTCCGGTCTCAGCCTCCCGAATGCTGGGATGACGAGCGTGCGCCACCGTGTTGGCTGCAGAAGCTGTGGAAGAGAGTGGGGGGCCCGCGCGGCGCTCTGGGGACCACGGGGGCTCTGTGGAGGGCCAGCTTCCTCAGCAAGGCCCCTCCCGACTGCTCACTGACCCCAGCGGTTGCACAGCAGGCGACCCCGGAGCTCAGGGTGCTCAGTCTGTGGCTGCGCCTTACCTACAGACCCCAGCAGTCTGGAAAAGATTTCTCTCCTGTGTTCCGCCCTCTGTCTTCCTGGGCGGCCAGGTCATCCCCGCCCAGAAAAAGGGAAAGTCTCCCGGCCACGCGGAGGTCATGCCCCCTCCAGATGTAACCGGGCTGCCTCCCGTCCCACCGGCCAGCGCCATTTGGTGGAATCCAGAAGGTCTTCCTGCTTCTCAGCCACTGCCCGCCCTCCCCCCACCCGCTCCCCTCCCTTCTGTGGTCTCTGGTTTCCCCCCAAAATTCCTGCGTTCCTCTGACCGTGCCAGGGAAACTGTACTCGAGCCATCTGCACAAGTGAGCGCAGCCGGAAAATCTCCTGGTGCCTCTGATCTGAGTCACCCACAGACACCCTAATTCAAGGGGCCTCGAAAATTTCACCCTGACGTAGATTCCTTCCTTCCTTCCTTCCTTCCTTCCTTCCTTCCTTCCTTCCTTCCTTTCTTTTTTCAGTTCTGGGGATGGAACCCAGGAGCATTCTACCTCCCAGCCATACTCCCAGTCCAATTTTATTCTTCATTTGGAAACAGGATCTCACTAAATTGCAAACGACCTCACAAGTTGCTGAGGCTGCTGTGAACCTGCCACCCTCCTCTCTCAGCCTCCCAAGTACTGGGATGACGAGCGTGCGCCACCACGCCTGACTCCTATTTTATTTTGAATCAGAGTCTTACTAGGTTGCCGAGTCTCGCCTTGTTGCTAAAACTGTCCTCCAACCTGCAATCCTCCTGTCTCAGCCTCCCAAGTATGGGGATGACAGGCGTGTGCCATCACATCCAGACGGGATCTCAGGTTTGAGGCCGGTGTTTGGTACTTAGTGATACCCTCCAAACTAGTCAGAAATTTGGTAGAAAATGGAAGCCAAAACCCGGGCGTGGTGGCGCACGCTTGTCATCCCCGCGCTTGGGAGGCTGAGACAGGAGGATCACGCAGGTTCGAAGCCAGCCTCAGCTACTTAGTGAGGCTCTCAGCAACTTAGTGAGACCCCGTTTCCAAATAGACCAGGCGCGGTGGCGCACGCTTGTCATCCCAGCACTCTGGAGGCTGAGACTGGAGGATCCCGGCTCGCGGACAGCCTCGGCTACTTAGTGAGATTCCGTTTCAAAATAAAAAATAAAAGCCGGGCGTGGTGGCGCATGCTTGTAATTCCCACGCTTGGGAGGCGGAGACAGGAGGATCGCTCGGGTTCGAAGCCAGCCTCCCGGCTTAAGAGACCCTGTTTCCAAATAAAAATATAAATATAGGTCTGGGAGTGTAGCCCAGAAGTAGAAGGGCTTCCAGGAACCCCAGTACCACCAATCAATCAATAAATAAATAAATAAATAATAGGGCAGAGGGTGTAGCTCGGAGGTAGAATGCGCCTGGGTTCCATCCCTAGACCTATACACAAAAAAAAAATGGAAGCCAACCCAATTTGGGTGAACATATTTTCTGTGCTTCTACTTAGTGAGAATAGAGGTCAAGGAACTATGAGCCGTGCTCTTGAGAAGATGTATCAAGCAAAACAGTTGTTATCTAAAGGGGCTACATTCTGTGATGGGGACTCCAAAACCCAAAGGTCCCTAAATCATATATATATATATATATATATATATATATATATATATATATATATTTTTTTTTTTTTTTTTTTTTGCAGGTCTGGAGATGAAACCCAGGGGCATTCTACCTCCGAGCTACACCCCCTGCCCTATATTTTATTTTTTTATTTTGAAACTGGGTCTCACTGAGTTTCAGAGGACCTCACTAAGTAGCTGAGGCTGGCCACGAACCGTGATCCTCTGGTCTCAGCCTCCCGAAAGCTGGGACGACGAGCGTGCGCCACCACGCCCGGCTCCTGAATCCCTTATATTTTAAAATGGCAGAGTATCGCCGGGCGCGGTGGGCACGCTTGTCATCCCCGCGCTCGGGAGGCGGAGACAGGAGGATCGCGCGGGTTCGAAGCCAGCCGCGCGCGCTGGCTTAGGAGACCCTGTTTCCAAATAAAAATGTAAAAATAGGTCTGGGAGTGTAGCCCGGAGGTAGAAGGGCTTCCAGGAACCCCAGTACCACCAAAAAAAAAAAAAAAAAGGCAGAGTATCTGCAGGAGACTTCTGCAGATACTTTCAAATCATATACTTTCAAATCAGCTCTGGATGGATGACACTTGACCCAATGTAAATGCTCATCATATCACTTATCATTTTATTTTCTTTACTTTTATTTATTTATATTTTATTTATATTTTCATCATAATTTATCATTATAAATTTATACTTTATCCATCTTACCTGTTCAGTACAGGTGGCAGTTTTTCATATAAGTGTGCGTGTGTGGCGTCAACTCCCATGGATCACTGCTCCGAGGGCAGCTCTTGGGGGTGGGGGGACAGACTCCCCCCAAATTGCCACCTGCCTACTTCCAGGGCAAAGAAGACTCGGGCAAAAAGACACCGGCTCTGCCCTCAGATGCGTGCCCTGGCGCGTGGGACGTGCACAAACATATGGGCACGTCTGCCTTCGGCTAAGGCTTGGGTCCAGAATGTTCCCTGGAAAAGCTCACAGGTAGGCAGTGCCAACACGTTCAGAGGTGAAATCATCGCCATGAGGTCCTAATCCCATCAGTGGAGAAAACCGTCCGTGGCCGGATAATCTGAACGGGTTTATTGGGTGGTAATTGTAGGTCACTGGGGTGGGACCTTGGGGACTGCATATGTGTTTCTCCTCCCCTCCCCTGGCTCTCTCTGCTTCTGGCTTCGAGAAGTAAGAGCAGAGCCGGTCCTGGCACCCTGCCACCTCTGCTTTATGCCTGGACTGGAATCTCCGAAGCCACCAGCCCCAATAATATTTCCCCCTCTAAGTTGCTATTGTCAGGTCTTTTGGACACCGCAGTAGTCTCTGATAACCCTGGTGGTGTTTTTACCTCCCTTTTAAACCCCCTAACTCTATTTTCAACCTATCTATTTTATTTTTATTTTTAAACAGAGACTCACTAGCTTGCTGAGGGCCTTGCTACATTACTGAGGCTGGCCTTCCAACCTACAAACCTCCTGCCTCAGCCTCCCAAGGACTGAGATTACGGGCATACGCCACCCAGCCCTTTTTCATCACTATGATGTATCCCTGGGCTGTTCTTCCTTCCACTCCAGAAAGGACACTCTCCGTGGGTCACAGACCAGGGAACTCTACAGGCTGAAACCCCAGGTGGAATCCTAGACCCTGTCGACAGTGGATCCAGAGAGCCGATCTGGCTTGTGACAGAGAGGAAAAGCCCTGCCCTCCGGAAATGAGAGCCGTGAGTGGCCGCTGCGTCCTTTCCCGGTCTCCGCGAGGTCGGACGCGGGCTCCCACCCCCAGGCCTGCGGCTGCACGGCTGGAGGCCAGGAGGCCGGCCACAGAGGCCTGGCTGCTGCTAAGGCCCGCAGGTCTTCAGCCTCCAGAGCTGAGAGTAAGGCGTGGCTGGATCTCCCTGGCCTGCCCTGGGTCGCCAGCCTTGGTCCCGGAGCCTCTGGGTTTCATTAGACAAGCTCTCCCCAGCTTTCACACCCATTATCCGGCCCTGGAAGGTGCCCCTCTCCTCTTTCTTCTGCTCCCCCACTGGTAAATGGCAGAAGCAGCTGTAGCCCCGCTTTGAAAGCCCTGATGGACGGGCATGATGAATCGCGCCGGCTCGGAACAAACGAATCCCAGAACGCGGGGCCCAGAGCTCAGGCAGGAGGCTGCCTGCGTTGCTCGAGCGCGCCTCAAGAGCCAGCATTTCTTTTCATCTGGTTCCAGTTTCTGCAGTGACTCCGCAGATGTTTAAAAGAAGGAGAGCAGGAGTCTCGTGGATATAAACAGGGAATTCCATGCGTCGGCCCCAGCTCTGAAAGACACATTGTCCTGCGAGGCGTTTAAATAGCTGGGAAACCACTTCAAGGACCTCGGCAACCACCGCGCGCGGCCCAGCTCCGGGAAGAGGAGCCCTCGGCAGCCCCGTGACCCTTTAAAACCGTAAATCTCCAGTGCGAGGGTTGACAGCGGTGTGAGCCGCCTGGACCCTCCCGGGGACGGGCACCCTCTCTTCTGACTCATTATCCCCAACCGCCTGGTTACTGGGGAACTGCAAGCCGTCGCAGGTTGGAATCCGGTCTCATTGTGAACCCAAGCAAAATAAGGACAGTGATTCTTATTTCAAGTTCTAGTCTTAAGGGAGACCGGGAATAAAGATGCCCCGGTTCTGGATGTGCGGTGCGGGGCCGAGGACTGAGAAACTCCACGTCCCCCTTTGAAATTCAAGAGATGCTTAAGAGAGGAGAGAGAGGTCCCGGTGGGTGGATGCTTCCTTTGTTTTTAAACAAGAGGGGCCCTTTTCCTCCCTCCGTGGAAGGCCATTCAAAAGACATCATTAAAGCGGGGCCCTTTTCGCACAGCTTAGACTCTGGGATGCATGCAAACCCAGTGTGGAGTTGATGTAATTATCCCCGTAACGAGGGCTGGAGAGAAAGGAGGAAATAAATTTAGGCTTAGCCCTTTGGCTAATTGCTAGGACCCTACAATTCACCCAAATTTAATTATTTATTTATTTACTTATTTATTTATTTAAAAAATAAAATAAAACTGGGCTGGTGGTGTAGCTCAGAGGTAAAATGCCCCTGGGCTCAATCTCCAGTACCACGATAAATAAATAAAAGATAGATAGATAGATAATTAGATAGATAGATGGGTGGATAGATGATAGATGGGTGGATTGATGGATGGATGGATAGATACATAAAATACACACACATGTGCGTGCACACAAATAATGTTTGTTTTGAAAGAAACCTCGTTCCAAATAATGAATTGCACATCGTAGGTCCGCTCTGCGCTGGCAGTGGTGCCTGGATCGGCCCTCCTGGCGCTTGGCCGCAGCCTCCCAGAGGCCCCATCATCGTAGCTGTGCTGAGACGCAGAGGCTGATGGAGAGACAGCAGCGCTACCGTGCAGCCGCAGAGAAGCCCGAGTTCAATAAACAAACACGCTGCGCTTCCCTGAGGCCCCAGCCCTCACCAGCATCCTCAAGGCCGCGGGCACCCGGAATAGGAAAGGCAGCAGCCAGCCGGGCGCAGCGGGGCGTGCGTGTAACCCCAGCACTTAAGGGCTGAGACAGGAGGATCGCAGGTAAAAGACCAGCACATGGTGACCTGGCATGGCCCTGTTTTAACATTTCAAAAATAATAAAAGCCGGGCGTGGTGGCGCACACTTGTCATCCCAGCATTTGGGAGGCTGAGCCTGGAGGATCGCGGTCCGTGGGGCCTCTGCCCCACGAACTTAGTGAGGCCCTCTGCAACTCAGTGAGACCCTGTTTCAAAATAAAGAATAAAAAATAGGACAGGGGATGTAGCTCAGAGGTCGAATGCCCCTGGGTTCCATCCCCAGACCTGCAAAAAAATAGAAAGAAAAAGAAAGAAAGAAAGAAAGAAAGAAAGAAAGAAAGAAAGAAAGAAAGAAAGAAGAAGGGAGGGAGGGAGGGAGGAAGGAAGGAAGGAGAGAGAAAGAAAGAAAGAAAGAAAGAAAGAAAGAAAGAAAGAAAGGAAGGAAGGAAGGATAAAAAATAGGGCAGGGGATGTATCTCAGAGGTCGAATGCCCCTGGGTTCCATCCCCAGTACCACAAAATTAATAATAATAATAATAATAATAATAATAATAATAATATAGAGCTGGGGTGCAGCTAGGAAATAGAATGTTCCTGGGTTCAATCGCTAGTACCACAAAAAATAAAATAAAATAAAAATAAAAATGGCTGGGCTCAGTGGTAGATGGACCTTGGGTTTAAGCCGCAGTGCCCTACACACACACACACACACACACACACACACACGCACGCACGCACGCACACGCACACACACGCACACGCACGCACACACACGCCCTCTGAGGGTACCAGGCACGGCCCGCCCACAGGGTTCTTTTCGGATTCTCGCAGCTCTGAAGGCCGCGCAAGTCAGGACGACTCGAAGCGCGTTCATTTGTCTATTCCGTGTTCTCCGGGCACTTCTCCTGTCAGGAAGTCCGGGGCAGGACGGCTGAGAACGGGCATAGGAGTTGCTGGTGAAGAAAAAAAAAAAAAAGCCAATGTGAAAAGGCCGCCTGCTGTCTGACTCCAGCCAGAGAATGTTCTGGAAAGGCCAACGTGTGGAGACGGTAAAGACTTCAGTGGCTGCCAGGTGTGAGAAACAGGGAAGGAGGAATAAATAGGTGACCGGGCGGGGTTTCAGGACAGTAAAATTGCTCTGTATGTGAAATGGTAATTTATTTATTTATTTATCTATTTATTTATTTATTTATTATTGTGGTACTGGGGATGGAACCCAGGGGCATTCTACCTCCAAGCTATACCTGTTTTTTTATTCTTTATTTTGAAACCGGGTCTCACTGAGTTGCCGAGGGCCTCACTAAGTAGCTGAGGCTGCCCGCGAACCGCGATCCTCCGGTCTCAGCCTCCCGGATGCTGGGATGAGGAGCGTGCGCCGCCGCGCCCGGCTCCCATTCATCTCCCGGTGGCCACCTAGGTTGCTCCGAGGCTTTGGCTGTTGTGAGATGCCCGCCCCTCTCTTCGATTTTATTTAATTTGTGGTACTGGGGACTGAACCTAGGAGCATTCTACCACCAAGCTGCACCCCCAGCTCTATTTCTTTATTTATATATTTATTTTGGTAGTGGAATTGAACCCAGGGTCATTCTACCTCTGAGCTACACTCCCAGGCCTGGTTTATTTTATTTTATTTTATTTTTTGAAGCAGGGTGTCACTAAGTTGTGGGAGGGCCTCTGTAAACTGCTACTGTTGGCCTCGAGCCTGCGATCCTCCTGTGTTAGCCTCCAAAGTACTGGGATTGCAGATGTGGGCCACCACTCCTGGCTGCTGCTGCTGCTGCTTCTTCTTCTTCTTCTTCTTCTTCTTCTTCTTCTTCTTCTTCTTCTTCTTCTTCTTCTTCTTTTATCCTTTGAAACTGGGTCTCCCTAGGCTGCCGGGAACCTTGTTAAATTGCTGAGGCTGGCCTCAAACCGGCAATCCTCCTGCCTCAACCTTCCATGTACCGGGGGTAGCTGTGTATATGCCATTACGCCTGGCTTATTTTTTTTTAATTTTGAAACAGTTGAGACCTTTGCTAAGTTGCTGAGGCTGGCCTCCAAACTGTGATCTTCCTGTCTCAGCCTCCCAAGTCCTGGGATTACAGGAGCGTGCCACCACACCTGGCACCAGCACCTCTCTCTTTTAGAAGACCACTCTAAACATGAAACCTTATTTTCACTTTCCCTGTATCCCTTTCCAGATAATGCAAACATTACCTAAAATGGGAATAAATCCTTCCCTCTTAATGACAAAGGAGAGAACGTCACTATTCAACCAGCAGAGAAAATGCCAGGGCTCTGTCTTCCCAACTCCCTTGAAAATTGAGGCTGGAGAAGCGGTGCAAGTTGTCATTTGGGGCGGAAGAAAGTGTTCTGTATTCTTTGTTTTCTCAAAACGTCCAACAGGTCCCGCTCGCATCACGCCGGGTTCATCTCTGCGCCGTGAAACGAGTCTCTTTGGTCTTTATAAATATTTACAACACGCGGCTCCCCTGGGTCTACATACTGCCCGGTGCTAACGGCATCCACGGCTCCGCGTGTCTCTGCGCACCGAGCAGGGAGATCGTAGACACCTGAAATCCCAGACGTCGTGGACAGCCCGGCCGGGGCAACGAACACATTCCCTGCCATTGTTCTCTGCGTCTGCTCAAAGAATTTGCACGGACCCAAATCAAAACAGAAGGTACTCCTTTTCCTGAGTAGAAAAAGAAATGCCCATGTGTTCGGTCCATCTGAAAAAGCATTTGAGACCTTCAAACATGGCACGTCCAGAGGAGAGGTGCGTGGTTCTTCTCGATGGAAAAACCAGCTGCGGGCGTTGGATGGAAAGCAGATGGGCGCGGAGGCCATCAGAGGCGGCTGCTCCTTGGATTTCCTTCCAGGGATGCTCGGATGCTGCTCGGATGCTGCTCGCGTGGTCCCAGGAGCTGGTCCCAGAGGCAGCTGCGCCACACCCGTAGGGCGAGGCGCTGCCTAAGCCCGGGGCGGCCTGTTCTCTGCCGAGATGGACGGAAGCCCACGGGAGGAGGAAGGCCACGTCTGCGAGTCCTCATCCCACCCCGCGCTAGAGGAACGAGGCTGAAAGGGAGGCAGGGAGAGGCCTGTGCCGGCGGCGGCCCCCTCTGCGGCCGCCCAGCTGTCCCCTAACCCCCCTGCAGGTGCAGAGGCCCCGGGCACGGCCTCGCCCGCGGTGCCGGAGTCTGTCATTTGACACGCTGACCACAGGCTCCTGGCCACACCGCACGCTGGCCTCAAAGGACACTCGCTCACTGTGGGCATCCCCCCCCCACCCCGGGCTTTCTGTGGCCGGACCACGAAGAGGCCGCAGCCCCGGCGGCTGGCGCAGCCTCTACCCGCAGGAAGCTGGAGGCCAGCCGGCCTCTCTCTGCAGTGGGGTCCCAGGCGTCCGCTGCCTGCGGCCAGCCTAGTGACTTCAGGAGGGTCTGCTGAGCTCCCCCCGGCTGCGGAGAGCTTTGTAATGCACCGGCTTCGCCAGAACAGCCAGTAGCAGCGTTTGGGAGGCCGAGACAGGAGGATCGCGAGATCGAAGCCGGCCTCTGCGGCTTAGCGAGACTTCTCAGCAACTTATGGCGATCCCTTTTCAAAATTAAAAAATAGAAAGGGTCTGGGGGGTGGCTTTGAGGTGGCATGCCCCTGGGTTCGATCCCCAGTCACACACACACACACACACACACCCCTCTGCTTTCATAAAGTTCTGTAACCCCGGCCAATCACCAAACACCTCGCGCACCCACGAAACAGTAACCGCGCTCGTCTTTCTCGCAGGATGACTGAGAAAACCAAACGGGATCATTTGTATTAAACGCTTATTATAAACAAGATCTTTACAGCTAAAAGCAAGAGCACTTCAACTTGAAATAGCTTAAACAGGAAAAAAATAATAATAAAAGATACTTACTGGCTTCCACAGACCGAAAAGTGTTGGAGCGCCTCTGGCTTCAGGCATAGCTGGATTCAGTTACTAGAATTATCTATTCCAGATTCTGCACTCGCAATCTCTCTTTAGTCTCCTCCCTCCTTCTCTCCTCCTCTCCCCACCTTCCTCTTCCTCATTTGTACTGATTGATTGATTGATTGATTGGGGGTTTTAGGAATTGAATTCAGGGACATTCTACCTCTAAGCTACAACCCCAGCAGCCCCTATTTTAATTTTTTTTTTTTAATTTGGAAACAAGATCAGGGTCTCACCAAGTTGCACAGGGCCTCACTAAGTACCTGAGGCTGGCCTTGAGCCTGCGATCCTCCCGTCTCAGCCTCCCGAGTACTGGGATGACAAGCTCGTGCCCCACGCCCGGCCCTCGCTCCTCTTTTGAACTCTGATTTTCCGTGTGGACCTCACACCCAGGCAGGCTTTCTTCTAAGTCGTCCTGGAGAAGATGGCCTCTGCAGCTCCAGTCTCTGCAGAGAAGAGAGACTTTTACATGCTTGGACTCAGAACCTTGCTGGCACTGATAACTACAGACGTGGGCATGGAGAAGCACAGTGAGCCCATCGCGCGCCCTCTCCTGTGCGCGCAGGCCTGGGCTGGGCACCCGGGGTCTTGGGCCGATGCTTTCCTCTCTTCACAGCAAAACCTGCTGACCCCGGTCTCGTTCCCTTCCCTTCCGCTGACCTTTCCAAAGGAATAGAAGGAAGTCGGGCGTGGCCGTGTAATCCTGGTGCTGGGGAGGCTGAGGCGGGTGGATCCCAGGTTCGAGGCCAGCCTCAGCAACTTAACGAGACACTGTTTCAAAATAAAATAAATGAAAGGGCCGGGAGTGTCATTCAGAAGTAGAATGCCCCTGGGTTCCACCCCCAGTACCGCACACACATGCACAAATTGGGTACAGGAAGAAACTTCCAACTAGAAATAGAACAGAACAATTATAACAATACCCTGTAAAAAAAAAAAAAAAAAAGTTACTTGAAAGGTATGAGCTATTTACTTTTGGAATTTTCCATTGAGTACTTTCAGAGCAGAGTCGACTGAGGGTAATTAAGATTGTGGGGCGCAGTCCAGGGGCAAGGGGGGAGGCTGGGCTGGGCTGGCATTGGCAGGGACGCCCCCACCATAACAACCACCCGATGCCGCAAGCCAGCCACCGCTGCAGAGCTGGGCTTTTATTTCTTTATTTATTTTAGCTACTGGGGATTGAAGTCAAGGGCATTCTACCTCGGAGCTATACCCCTAGCCCTTTTTATTTATCTTATTTGGAAACAGGGTCTCACTAAGTTGCTGAGGCTGGCCTGGAACCTGCGATCCTCCTGTCTCAGCCTCCCGAGTCCTGGGATTCCAGGTATGTGCCATCGTGCCTGGCTCCCAGTAGAGATCACACGGGGGTATTTGGGTGAGAGGAAGGGCCATGCTGTCCACGCCTCCGAGGTGTTCCTCTAACCATGGCATTCTGAATTCCCTGCCACAGGTGGCTTCGGCCATTTTCCCCCTCCGACAATCTTCCTCCTTGCTCAGTGCTCCTTCCAAGGTCTCCTGTCAGGTCTGTCCCAAGCCTGCTTGGCCTTCAAGACACTCCAGCCTCCAAAGTCCCCAGCCTCCAAACCTCCACCAAACTCCCAACCTGCTTCCCATCCCTTAGGACCCCGCTAAGTGGCCACTGTCACGTTCAGTAAATGAGGCACAGAAAAGTTACCCCCCAAAGGGCTCACGAGAGCCTGTCCTCACACAGAGCAGGTGTAGAGAGACGGGGCTGGACACTGGCCTTCCTGAGCTCCCTCTCAAACAGTATTTATTTATTTATTATTTATTTATTCATTTATATTTTTTGCGGGTCTGAGGATGGAACCCAGGGGCATTCTACCTCCGAGCTACACCCCCTGCCCTATTTTTTATTCTTTTATTTTGAAACTGGGTCTCATTAAGTTGCGGAGTGCTTCACTAAGTAGCTGAGGCTGGCCTCGAACCGCGATCCTCCTGTCTCAGCCTCCCGAATGCTGGGATTATAAGCGTGCACCACCACGCCAGGCTCAAACAGTAGTTAAACTCTTCAGCTCCAAAACAGCATTGGAGGCTGCTATGAATCTGGAAAAGGGTTTGTAATACAGGATAAAATTAATTTTTATATTATTCATTTCTGGGGGGACCCTGAGGCTTGAACCCAGGGGTATTCTACATCCGAGCTACTCCTCCTGCCTTTTTAATTTATTTATCTTTTAAAATTTTAAAACAATCTCACCAAGTTACTATAGCTGGCCTTGAACCTGCGATCCTCCTATCTCAGCCTCCCAAGTACTGAAAATGCAGGCGTGTGCCACCACATCTACCCTAGAAATTAAGTTTAAAGAGGGTGACCCGGGCGTGGTGGCGCACGCTTATAATCCCCGCGCTTGGGAGGCTGAGACAGGAGGATCGTGCGGGTTCGAAGCCAGCCTCAGCTACTTAGTGAGGCTCTCAGCAACTTAGTGAGACCCTGTTTCTAAATAAAGTATAAAATAGGCCTGGGAGTATAGCCCAGAGGTAGAAAGCCTCTGGGTTTCACCCCCAGTCGACACACACACACAAAAAAAAAATAAAATAAAATAAAATAAGAGGGCAAAAAGCAGGGTATAGTGGCTCTAGGTCCTAAAAAAATAGGTCCAGGGATGTGGCTCGGGGGTAGAATGTCCCTGGGTTTCACCCCCAGAAACACAATAAATAAATAAATAAATAAATAAATAAACAAACTAAATGGTGTAGTATTTGTACATAACGTATGCACATCCTCTGGTGTGTTTCAAATCATCCCTATGTTTCTTTCTTAGAGGGGTACTTGGAATTGAACCCAGGTGTTCTCTTCTCCTGAGCTCCACTCCTTCCTTTTTAAATTTTGAGATGGGGTCTCTGTGAATTGCCAAGGCTATCTTAATCTGCGATCCTACCCAGTGGCTGGGATTGCAGGTGTGTCACCAGGCCCACCTATTCTTTTAAAATGTTTACTTGCTTATTTATTTATTTATTTATTTATTTATTTATTTATTTATTTATTTGCAGAACTGGAGAGCAAACCCAGGGGTTTCTGCCTCTGAGCTATACCCACGACCCTTTTTTTTTTTTTTTTTTTTTTTTTTGGTGGTACTGGGGTTCCTGGAAGCCCTTCGACCTCCGGACTACACTTCCAGACCTATTTTATACTTTTTATTTGGAAACAGGGTCTCTTAAGCCAGCGCGGCTGGCTTTGAACCTGCGCGATCCTCCTGTCTCCGCCTCCCAAGCGCGGGGATGACAAGCGTGCGCCACCACGCCCGGCCCATGGCCCTTTTTAAAAAAAAAAATTATTTTTTATTTTGAAACAGGGTCTCACTAAATTGCAGAAGGCCTCACAAGTCGCCGAGGCTGGCCGCAAACCTGCGATCCTCCTGTCTCAGCCTCCCAAGTACTGGGACTACAAGCGTGGGCCACCACGCCCGGCGTAATCCCATTATTTGAGGGACTAAGACAGGAGGATCGCAGGTTTGAGGCCAGCCTCAGCCAGAAGCGACACCCTCAGCAACCTAGTGAGACCCTGTTTCAAAAATAAAAACTAAAATAGGCCTGCTGCAGCTCGGAAGTAGAGCACTGTGTCCTATCCCCAGGGCCACAGAAAAAGAGGGAGGGAGGAAGGAGGGAGGGAGGGTGGAAGGAAGGAGGAAGGGAGGGAGAGAATGTATTTGCAGGGTGACTGGAGTTATCTGGTTTGTCACCTACAGGAAGAACTTCGTGAGACCTCAGCCACGCCTAGCCTTGTTAGGGCTGTTTCCACCTCCCCAGCCTGTGTCCTGGTGACTTTTCCCTCTCCTCGGCGACTCTCCTCGGTGAGGAAGGGAATACAAAGGCAGAGGAGGAGCCTGTTCCAAAGGCCTGTTTTTTCTCATTATTAATTTCCCTCTCCTCCTCCCAATGGAACTGGGCCGATTCTAAACGTGCAGTCGCGTGGAACGGCACCTCGCGCCCTCGTTTAACGCCTGGCTGCAATTAAAGTCAAAAGCAAAATGTAAAAATACAACTTTATTAGACACCGAAGGGATTGTGGATCCAGGAGCCGGCCTGTAATCTCACAACATTACCAAAAAAAGAAAAAAAAAAAAAATTGCCGCTCTGCCGGTTTCTGGGCTTGGTCCCACCACCAGAAAGGAACCCAAGACTCCAAAATCAATAACCCGGTCGGTACCTTTGCCAGTTCCTAAGGCAATCATCCGCATTGGCAAGCTGCCCAAACGCTCTAAGAGGAATTAAGGGTCACCTAGAACGTCCCCGCCCCCTTCTCTAAAGAGGCTGTTGGGCGAAGAAGCCAAATAGCTGAATGGGGTGGGGTTGTGCGGTTTCCAGCTTCAGATCAGAGAGAGAGCTGGGAAATTTCGGAGTTGGAAGGAGGTTCTGAAGTCACCTCCGGGGCCATTTCACAGATGAGGTCACTGAGCCCCAGAGCAGGGAGGCATGGTGTTAGCACAGCCGACACCGCACGGTGGACGTGGGTCTGGAAGGGTCTCCATCTTGACTTGTTCGCCCACACGAGAAATATTTACTTGCCCAGACTCCAGTGATGCCCGCCGGTAATCCCAGTACTCGGGAGGCTGAGATGGGAGGATTGAAAGTTGAAGGCCAGCCAGGTGTGGTGGTGCACACTTGTCATCCCAGGACTTGGGAGGCTGAGACAGGAAGATCGCAGGTTCAAGGACAGCCTCGGAAAATAGTGAGACTCTCACAAACCTAGAGAGACTCTGTTTCCAAAAAGAAAACAAAGCCGGGCGTGGTGGCGCACGCTTGTCATCCCAGCGCTTGGGAGGCTGAGACAGGAGGATGGCAGCTTCAAAGCCAGCCTCAGATACTGAGGCTCTCAGCAACTTAGAGAGACTCTGTTTCCAAATAAAGTATAAAATAGGCCTGGGAGTATAGCCCGGAGGTAGAAAAGCCCCTGGGTTCCACCCCTAGTATCACCAAAAAGAAGGAAAAGAAAGAAAGAAAGAAAAAGAAAGAAAGAAAGAAAGAAAGAAAGAAAGAAAGAAAGAAAGAAAGAGAAAAAAAATAAAAAATAAAAAATAAAGCCGGGCATGGTGGCGCACGCTTATAACCCCAGCATTTAGGAGGCTGAGACAGGAGGATCGGGGTTCACCAACAGCTTCAGCTATGTAGTAAGGCCCTTTGCAACTCAGTGAGACCCTGTTTCAAAATTTTAAAAAAATAGGACTGGGGTGTAGTTTGAAGGTAGAATGCCCCTGGATTCCATCCCCAATAACCACCCAAAAAAAAAAAAAAATTGAGTTGGGAGCCAAGCTCAGCAACTTAATGAGATTCTGTTTCGAAATAAAAAGGGCTGGGACTGTAGCTCAGAGATAGAGCCCGCCTGGGGTTCCATAACTCAGTACAAGAAAGACAGAGAAGGAGAGGGAAGGAAAGGAGAAAAAAAAGAAGAAGGAAGGGCATATTTACTGAGCAATCCTATAGTGCTGGAAAAATCCACTAGCAAACCAAACCAACCTGTTGTCTGTCTGTCCTTGTAGAGGTCAGACGGCGAACAAGCAAACCAGAAACGGAAGCCTCAAACAGGGGCCGAGCGATGGGGCCGGTGTAGGAGGCGCTTTTCTTGGGCTGCTCAGGAAGGGACTTTGAGGAGGCACCGTGACCGGCCCCGGGAGCAGGATGTGGCCGAAGCCGGCGGGCATCCGCGTGGTGGAAGACGGTAGCCCCGTCCCCATCCTCCCTCAAAGCCGGAGGGTCCGGCCATCCTGAGGGCCGGGGACCTGCACCTGCTCCCTTTGCCAGCCCAAGAGAAAAGAGTGTGACAGGCGGGGAGCCAGAGCGGGAGGCCATGGAGAACCAGGAGAACCAGGCTCCGGTGTGGGCTGAAGAGGGCCTTCCAGAGGGGCCCGGGGCCACGAGCACAGTCCTCCGTCCTCGTGGAGGGAGCCGGGCAAGGGCTCAGCTTCTCTGAGCTTCCGCGGAAGCTCATGGCGGCCTGGGAAAGGCAGGTGTACTGAGATCCTCGGCCACCAGCTGGCTAAGGACTGTGCTTCCTTTCTCTCTGTGTGTGTGTGTGTGTGTGTGTGTGTGTGTGTGTGTGTGCGCGTGGAGGGGGATGAATAGTTGAAAATAGAGTCGGGGGGTTAGGAGGGAGGTAAAAACACCAACTGGGTTATCAGAGACCGCTGTTTTATTCGGACCCGGCCCCTCCGGAGAGTCAGCCGGCGGGGGTGGGGAGTACTGACGGGCCACGTGTCTGGAGAGTTTCGCGTAGTCCTGATTGGCCAACTGAGTCACATGGCGGATCGGAGGCGCCGCTGTTTTATAGGCATGCAGATTCTCTCGCGACATCTGTAGCATCGCGATGTTCGGAGTCTCGAGGCACCTGGAATCTCGCGATATCTCCGCTTCTGGCTCCCGGGGTCCCGCTTCTTGTTCCCGCTGCTGAGATCCCGTGGGGGGGGGACCCGACTTATCGTGTGTGTTGCTGGAGATTGATCCCAGGGGCCCTCTACCTCTGAGCTACACCCCCAGTATTATTTTTTTATCTGGAAACAGGGCCTTGCTAAGTTGCTGAGAGCCTTGCTAAATGGCTGAGGCTGGCCTCCACCCTGTGGTCCACCTGTCTCGGCCTCCCAGGTACTAAGATTACAGGTATGGGCCACTGTGCCCAGCCTTTCTCTTTCTCTCCTTTTTTTTTTTTTTTTTTTTTTTTTGTGTGTGTGTGTGTGTGTGTGTGTGGTACTGGGAATGGAACCCAGGGGCATTCTACCTCCGAGCTGCATACTCAGCCATATTTTTTATTCTTTATTTTGAAACCGGGTCTCACCGAGTTGCAGAGGGCCTCACTAAGTAGCCGAGGCTGTCCGCGAACCTCTCGTCTCAGCCTCCCGAATGCTGGGATTACAAGCCTGTGCCAATATGCCAGGCTTGTCTTTCTATTTTGAAACAGGGTCTCACTGGGTTGCGAAGGGCCTCGCTAAGTATCTGAGGCTGTTTGCGGACCGAGATCCTCCTGTCTCGGCCTCCCAAATGCTGGGATGACAAGCGTGAGCCATCCCGGGCTCCAGCTTCCGTTTTTACTTTTTTTAAGGTATCTGCTAGACAACTTCACACCTCGCATGGGGCTTTCATCCTTTGGCCAGCAGTAGTGACTGGACACAGCAGGGCACCTCCTGATGACCTCTGACCTCTCTACAGCCTCAGGCTTAGGAGTTCCACTCTACTCCCTCGAGGCCTAAAACCATGGCAGCGTCCGTCTGTGGACTCAGGTTCCCCGAGTTTCCTTGCCGAATTCTACTGCGTCCTCTGGGCTTCGAACCACAGATCCCTCCTTCCTGGGGACGCCTGCAAGTTCTCGGGTCTTCTGTCTCTCCAGCGAGCTCTCACCCTGCACCCCCAAGGCCTGACCGCCGCCATCACCTGCTCCCCAGAGCAGGCGCTGGAATCCATCTGTCCTCGTCTAGCTGCTTCGCGTCGCTGGCGTTTTCTTTGCAAGCTAGAATTTTCTCGGTCAGGGTTTTTCAAGCTCTGGCTTAGAACCCAGTCATTAGTGGGCTGCAAAACCAATTTGGTGAGCCACAACGAAAAACATTGTTTGTCTGCTTTTCTTGTTCTTAGTTTTTATTAAGAACTGGGGCGCAAACCACCCAGGATGGTGCACTTGTGAGACCGCTGAGTTACATCCCGGCCCTATAAATAAATATTTTTTTTTCTTTTTTCTTTTTTTGCGGTACTGGGGATGGAACCCAGGGGCATTCTACCTCCGAGCTATTCCCCCAGCCCTATTTTTTTGGTTCTTTATTTTGAAACAGTGTTTTAAATGAAATGAAGACCACAGGAAGCCAGGTGCGGTGCCACAGACCTGTAATCCCAGGACTTGGGAGGCTGAGACAGGCGGATCACAGATTTGACACCACCCTTGACAACGAGACCCTCGGCAACTTCACAAGACCCTGCTTTGCTTGTTTTTTTTTTGTTTTTTTTTTTTTTTTTTGGCAGTTCTGGGGATTGACCCCAGAGGCATTCTACCTCTGAGCTACGCCCTAGCCCTATTTTATTTTTATTTTGAAACAGGGTCTTACTTGGTTGTTGAGAATCTCACGCATGCACCACCACATCTGGTGTTTTGTGTGTTTGGGGTTTTCCTGACATCCACCTTGCTCAGATGCCCAGGCTAGCCTCAACTTGAGATCCTCCTCCCTCAGTCTCCAGAGTATCTGGGCTCGCAGACGAGGACCACCATGCCTGGCAAGAATTTACTCAAATTTTTTTTTAATTTTTAAAATTTATTTATTTATTGCGGTACTGGAGACAGATCCCAGGGGCACTGTACCTCCAAGCTACACCCCCAGCCCTATTTTTTATTCTTTATTTTGAAACAGGGTCTCACTGAGTTGCAGAGGGCCTCACTAAGTAGCTGAGGCTGTCCGGGAACCGCGATCCTCCTGTCTCGGCCTCCCGAGTGCTGGGATTGCAAACGTGCGCCACCACGCCCGGCTAATAATTTACATTTTTTACAAGACCTTGGTGCTGAAGCTCTGGTTAAGCTACCACGCCTGGAGCCCCACTGGCGGACAGCTTAAGAAAACGTGCGCAGTGGATGGACCTAAGGTTAGCTCCACGTTTGTACCCGATCTACAAACCCACGGTTCAAATTTCAGTTGCTGAAACCGGGCGTGGCGGCGCACGCTGGTCATCCCAGCATTCGGGAGGCTGAGACCGGAGGATCGTGATTCACGGACAGCCTCAGCTACTTAGCGAGGCCCTCTGCAACTCAGGGAGACCCGGTTTCAAAATAAAGAAGAAAAAATAGGGCTGGGGGTGTAGCTCGGAGGCAGAATGCCCCTGGGTTCCATCCCCAGTACCGGAAGAAGAAAGAAAGAAAGAAAGAAAGAAAGAAAGAAAGAAAGAAAGAAAGAAGGAAAGAAAGAAATGAATGAATGAATTTCAGTTGCTCACCAATAAAAAATGAAAAAAAAAATTCAGTTGCTGAGGCTGGCCTCAAACCTGGGATCCTTCAGTCTCAGCCTCTCAAGTACTGGGAAACAGCCCTGATGGCTCCAAAACCACAGATCTTGGGGGGTGGGAGAATTTCACACTCTGGGCGACTTCTCCTCGGGGGCCCAGCTGTGCAGAACAAAGGGTGAAGGAGCTTTTGGTAAACCGCCCCAAAGAACAAACGGGCGTTCTGAATTCACTTTTCCAAGACAATGGAGCCTATTTAGGTTTCTTTTGCATGCCAGAGAGGGCTTTTCCAAGACCTCCGCTTGACCCATCCCGTTCACTCCAAAGACTTTCAGGCAGGACTGTACTCTGGTTTAATTTTTACTTCGTAGGCCTGAAAACCCATCCCAGTTACAGGCCTAACGCGTCGCCTGCATGGGAGTAGTCATGAGTGCATCTTAAAGACAACCCTGCCTTTTTAGAACGGATTGAAATAGAAAGCAAAAGTGTTCCACGTGTATTAAAGAATGGATTCATGAAACTCGTTCCACTTTTTCTTTTTTTCAGTACTGGGGATGGAACCCAGGGACCTTCTACCTCGGAGCTACACCCCCAGCCCTATTTCTGATTCTTCATTTTGAAACAGGGTCTCACCAAGCTGCAGAGGGCCTCACTAAGTAGCTGAGGCTGGCTTCGAACCACGATCCCCCTGTCTCAGCCTCCCAAATGCTGGGATGACAAGCGTGCGCCACCACGCCCGGCATTCCACTTATTTATAAACCCTGCCACACTAGATCCTGATTAAAAAAAAAAAAAAAAGAAGAAGAAGTTACTTGGGGCAGTAGCTCCGCGGTAGATTGCTTGTTGAGCAACCACGGGGCTCAGGGTTTAATCCTTAGCATTGCAACAATAAAAATGAGATTCCTTTATTTTATTTTATTTTATTTTATTCTTTCATTGGAAACAGGGTCTCCCCATGTTACCCAGGCTGACTTCCAGCTCGTGTGCTCCAGTGGGTGAATTTCTTAATGTGGGTCAAAGTCAAAAAGCTTGCCTGCCCTGCTTTCTGCAAAAGGCCTTTCTGTTACTTAGCCATGCCGCCTCTCCTTTGGATTTATCTTCATCCTGGAAGGCTCGACTCCAGGAATTTTTTATTATTATTATTATTATTGCCTTCTTTTCCCATTTAGGAGGCCGGTCTCCAAGCCTCCAGAATATCATTTCAAAATGACCCTTTTACCCACCTCCGTGGACCTTGAGCTCCTCAGGGATCGATCCCCCCTGCACGGGGCACGCAGCTCTTGGCACCAGAAGGACTTGCTAAGTTTACCAACCTGGCTTCATGAGCACCGCCTCAGGTACCTCTCGGGGGCCGCCAATAACCCTGCCCATGTACGCTTTTCCCCGATCCTGTTTGGTGGCTGGTTCAGGTGGTACTGGGGGTGGAACCCAGGAGCATTCTACTTCCAGCTGCGTCCCCAGCCCTATTTCAATTTTTATTTATTTATTTAGTTAGTTATTTTGTGGAACCCAGGGGCATTCTACCTGCGAGCTACAACCCATCCCTATTTTGTGGTACTGGGGGTGGAACCCAGGGGGCTTTTCTACCTCCAAGCTATATCCCAGACCTGTTTTATACTTTATTTGGAAACAGGGTCTCACTAAGCTGCTGAGAGCCTCACTAAGTAGCTGAGGCCGTCCACAAACTGCGATCCTCCTGTCTCAGCCTCTCAAGCTCTGGGATTAAAAGCGTGCACCACAACACACCCGGCTCTTATTCTTTATTTTGAAACAGGGTCTCACTGAGTTGCGGAGGGCCTCACTGAGTAGCTGAGGCTGTCTGCGAACTGCGATCCTCTGGTCTCCGCCTCAATCTATTTGATTTCTCAATGCGCATTTTTATAGCTCGTCTGTTTTTCCTTGAAGAGAAAGCCATCTCTGGACATTCTTCGGATTTTGAGTCCTCAGAGAAAGCCTGCGTGTATAGTCGGTGCTCCGTTAATCCAAATCGACCGAGGGAAATAGCGCTGTGCAAAAGGTGAGTTCCGCCTTCTTTAATTATATCTAACCTGTTCTAGAAAGTACTGAAGGGCGCTCAGCAGGATATATTAAATAAGAGGCCCAAGTTAAAAGCCAATGATAGCCGGATGCATTGCTGCAAGCCTGTGATCCCAGCACTTGAAAGGCTGAGACAGGAAGATCACGACAGGTTTGAAGACGGCCTCGGCAATTTAAAGAGACCCTGCTTCAAAATAAAAACAACCGGGCCGGGCGTGGTGGCGCACACTTGTGATCCCGGCATTCACGTGCTGGGCTCAGGGCGGTCCTCCTGCAGACACCCTCTGGACCAGGTCTCGAAAGATCCATAGGGTTTAGCAGGTTCAAGGAAGGCAAAGGCCGGCTCTCTAGGGGAGCGGCAACCCTCTCCTACCACAAGAACTCAGAATGGAAGAGAGCGAGGCAGAAGAGGTAAGTTGAGGCTGGGTCTTGCAGGACCACGGATGAAACGGCAAAGAGATCAGCTTTGACTCTTCGGGCCCGAGATGCGGTGGGGACTACGGCAAGTAGAGTGTACTTGACTAGTTATCAGGACCAGTCCTGATACATCTTCCCATTCCTCGGGAGAAGCCAAGACGCCGGTCCCCAGGGACCATGCCACCGCTTTGTAAAATGTCGGCGACGAATCCAACTCGAAAACACGGCCAAGAAGCAAGCCCGGTGTGATGGCGCACGCCTATAATCCCAGTACTTGGGAGGCTAAGACAGGAGAATTGCAGGTTTGAGGCCAGCGTCAGCAACTTAGACCCTGTTAATAAATAAATAAATAAATAAATAAATAAATAAATAAATAAATAATAAATACAGGCGTGGTGGCGCACGCTTGTGATCCCAGCATTTGGGAGGCTGAGACAGGAGGATCGTGGTTCGCGGACAGCCTCGGCTACTTAGTGAGGTTCTTTGCAACTCAGTGAGACCTCTGTTTCAAAATAAACAGGGTGGAGGCCAGGCGTGGTGGCGCACGCTTGTCATCCCCGCGCTTGGGAGGCGGAGACAGGAGGATCGCGCAGGTTCGAAGCCAGCCGCGCTGGCATAAGAGACCCTGTTTCAAAAATATAAAATAGGTCTGGGAGTGTAGCCCGGAGGTAGAAGGGCTTCCAGGAACCCTAGTACCACCAAAAAAATAAATAAATAAATAAAATAAAATAAACAGGGTGTAGCTCAGAGGTAGAATGTCCCTGGATTCCAACCCCAGTATCGCAGAAACAAATAAAATAAAATAAAATAATAAAAAGAGATGAAGGTATAGCTCAAAGGTAGAACATCTTGAGTTCAATTCTAAATACTAAAAAATAAATAAATAAACAGGAGCCAGGTACAGTGGTGCACACCTGTAATCCTAGTACTTGGGACATTCAGACAGCAGGGCCGTAGGTTCTAGGCCAGCCTCGGCAACTTAGCAAGCCCCTGTTTCAAAATTTAAAAAATGAAAAGGTCAGCCGGGCGTGGTGGCGCACGCTTGTCATCCCAGCATTTGGGAGGCTGAGGCAGGAGGAGCGCGGTCCATGCACAGCCTCAGCTACTACTTAGCGAGGCCCTTTGCAACTCAGTGAGACCCTTTTTCAAAATAAAGAACTAAAAAATAGGGCTGGGGGTACAGCTCGGAGGTAGAATGCCCCTGGGTTCCATCCCCAGTGCAGCAAATAAATAAATAAATAAATAAATAAGTCCAGTGAGCCCAGTTTAGGTGGATTCTCTTGTTTAACCCTTGCAGTAGTAATACATGCCTAACAGGAATCGTGCATTGGGAGCCTTATATCTGCCTTAGAGCGGAGAGCTGCAGTTTCTATTCGCTGCTCTCTATGGACCCTGGATCTTAGGGCCTCCCTCTTTTTCTACCGTCCACAGCCTGGAATCCAAGACACAGCAACAGCCGCACCTGACCCCTTCGTTGAAGGCCTTTTGGGGAGAACGGCTGTCTGCATTTATCTGTAGTAAATGGAGAATCTTCTTTTCTTTGGCACTGTCAGCCAGGAGATATATGTATATGTGTACGTACGTGCATATTTGCACACGCACCCCCAGCCAATACTGGGCCCTTTTTGCAACCATTTACAAATATGTGCCGAGGGGTGAGAAATCCGAGGGGCCCGGCGCGCACACTCCCAGCAGGAGCCAAGCTGGGTCACAGCCTCTCCTCTCGGCTCATTGGAAATCAGGGCTCTTTTCACGGTCATTAGGAACCACATTTTTCACATTTTTTGGTCGTTTGCCTGGGTCAAAGGGCCCCCACACAGCACCGATACCGTGGCTTGTACCTGTGCAGAAGAAACGCAGATATTGGATAAGTTCCGTTCAGACGTGAGTCACGGATGCTTTCTGACCCGAGGTCAGTATTAATGAGTCAAAACTGCGTGTTAAATAAGGTACCTTTAAATAGAAAGTCACGTAAAACAGGGCCGTGTGTCGGTCACTTAGCAATACGGTGGCCAGAGGTTTCTAGGAAGCAGCCCTATACTTCCCCTAGGGACAAGGATTTGGGATTCGCTATTAGTCTGTGTTTACACACACTCACACACACACACACACACACACACACACACACACACGCTTACGGCTGGGATCGCATCTGTGCTAAACACAGTCAGACCACAGTTCCTTGTGGTGTCAGTTCCTGTAGGACTCACACCACACAGGGCATTATAAGTCATCTAGAGGGTGTTGAAAGTGTATGGAGCATGTACACAGGACCTGTGCAAACACACCCTTGTATTTTTTATACTTTCATTGGTATAATGCATATTACTGACATTCGAAGCAATATAAACATACACGTGAATAGTTGAAAATAGAGTCGGGGGGTTTAGGAGGGAGATAAAAACACCAGCTGGGTTATCAGAGACCGCTGTTTTATTCGGACCCGGCCCCTCCGGAGAGTCAGCCGGCCGTGGGAAGGGACCGACGGGCCACGCGTCTGGAGGGTTGCGCCTAGTCCTGATCCGCCGGCTGAGTCACGTGGGGGATCCGAGGAACTGATGTTTCATAGGCATGCCGATTCTCTCGCGGCATCTGTAGTCTCGCGATGTTTGGAGTCTCGAGGCACCTGGAGTCTCGCGATATCTCCGCTTCTGACTTCCGGGGTTCCGCTGTGAGATCACGTGGGGGAGGGACCCAACTTATCAAAACGCACACATCACTTGGAACAAATTTTTTTTTTTTTTTTTTTTGGTACTGGGGATGGAACCCAGGGGCATTCTACCTCCAAGCTCCACCCCCAGCCCTACTTTTTGTTCTTTATTTTGAAACAGGGCTTCAGTGAGTTGCAGAGGGCCTCACTAAGTAGCTGAGGCTGGCCGTGAACGATGATCCTCCTGTCTCGGCCTCCCGAATGCTGGGATGACTAGCGTGCGCCACCGCGCCCGGCTTGGAACAAATCATTTTAAATAAGAGACGTGGGCATCATGGATTTGGGGGTTTGCAGGGTTCCTGGAACCATCCACCCCCTTGCGGATACTGATGGACAACTATGTACACACACACACACACACACACATACACCCCTTAGGGCTATACTTTTTTTTTTTTTTTTTTGGTGGTACTGGGGTTCCTGGAAGCCCTTCTACCTCCGGGATACACTCCCACGGGCTACACTCCCACACCTATTTTTTTAACATTTTTATGTGGAAACAGAGTCTCTTAAGCCAGCGAGGCTGGCTTCGAACCAGCGCGATCCTCCTGTCTCCGCCTCCCAAGCGCGGGGATTACACGCGTGTGCCACCACGCCCGGCTATACTTTTTTTTTTTTAAGTTCTCCAAAATCCAATTTCATTATCCTCATTTCCACATCAAATCTTTTTAAAATATTGCAATGAGTTGAGCATCGTGGCACATGCCTGTCATCCTAGTACGTCGGAGGCTGAGATAGGAGGATCACAGCTTCGTGGGCAGCCTCAGCAACTTAGCAAGGCCATCAGCAACTCAGTAAGACCCTGTATCCAAATAAAATTAAAAAATAGGGCTGGGGGCATAGCTTGGAGGTAGAACACCCCTGGGTTTGATCCCTGGTAACGCACGCATGCACACACACACACACACACACACACACACACACACAAATGCAATGAAACTATATACGGAGGTACATGCCTGTAAACCCCGGCATGTACCTTGAGGGCTGAGACTGGAAGATCGCAGGTTTGAGGCCAGCCTCAGCAACTTAGTGAGGCCCTCAAACAACTCAGCGAGACTGTTTCAAAATGAAAAAAATAAACAGGCGTGGTGGCGCACGCTTGTCATCCCAGCATTCGGGAGGCTGAGACAGGAGGATCGCGGTTCGCGGACAGCCTCAGCTACTTAGTGAGGCCCTCCGCAACTCAGTGAGACCCTGTTTCAAAATAAAGAATAAAAATTAGGGCTGGGAGTGCAGCTTGGAAGTAGAATGCCCCTGGGTTCCATCCCCAGACCTGCAAAAAAACAAACAAACAAAAAAAAAATAGGGCTGGGGGTGTCACTCAAAGGTAGACTGCTCCTGGGTTCCATCCCCAGCACTGCAATAATAAATAAATAAATAAATAAATAAATAAATAAATAAATAAATAAATAAATGAAAAAACGATAAGGACTAGGGGTGTAACTTAGAGGTAGAAAGCCCCTGAGTTCCATCCCCAGTACCCTCCCCCCAAAAATCGCAATAAAGGAAAAAACGCGCGGAGCAGATGTGGGGTGGAAGTGTAGCCGACCTGTGTACACGGATCCGACGGCTCTCTCTGCTCCAATCAACTCAGGATAAACTTCTCCACTGAAGCGCATCCCGGCGCCCCGCGCGCCTACGAGGAGCTGGCTGCGGCACAGGAGCAAGCCTGCTCCCGCTTTAAAACTACTCGGAGCTGAAACATTTATAACTTGGAGTCATCGTCAGGAATCCGAGTCGAAGAAAATTAATTTCTGAAGTTTTATGCCTCTGGGGCTCGGGGGGATTAAATTAACAGACTTTTCCTTAATTATACGTCGTTTTCAGCCTTCATTGGAGTCTGTTGAGCTAATGTAAGCCATTTCATATTTACTCTTGACTTTTCCCTTTAATAATGAAAGCCAGGTTCCCGTTTGAGAACTCTTAATAGCCTTTTATTCCGACGACTAGAGGAGAGAAGAGAAATAGCTTAGAAAGAAAGGAAAAGGCATCTGTCTTCCCTAAGAAACAGAGCTGGGTCTGTAATTCATGTTTTCAAAAACAAGAATCTCTAAAACATAAGTGATGACCCCCCCCCATTTCCATAGTTAGAGAAAATTTTCATATTGGTTTTTTTCTACTTAAATTCTTTTTTTTTTATTAAACATGTTGACAAAAAAATGTTGAAAATGACTTTGATGAGAACCATGACCTGAAAAAACCCAACTTCTTAGAAATGGACAATGGGGACGGATGCTCAGTGCACATGGGTCCCTGGTTACAATCCACAGCACCACAGAAATAAGTAAGTTGATGGTTAATAATATAGATTTTGCACTGGGCGTGGTGGCGCGCGCTTGTCATCCCAGCATTCGGGAGGCTGAGACAGGAGGATCGCGGTTCGCGGCCAGCCTCAGCTACTTAGCGAGGCCCTCTGCAACTCAGTGAGACCCTGTTTCAAAATAAAGAATAAAAATAGGGCAGGGGATGTTGCTCAGAGGTAGAATGCCCCTGGGTTCCATCCCCAGTACCACAAAATAATAATAATAATAATAATAATAATAATAATAATAAATATCGATTTTGATGCATACAATGTGAAGTTCAGTACACTTATGTTTTGTATAATGATCAACTCAGGATATTTAAGTAAACTTCATCTCAAACAACTATCATTTCTTTGTGATGGGACCATTCATTCAACAGCCTCTCTTCTAGGTTTGTCCTTTCTTTCTTTCTTTCTTTCTTTCTTTCCTTCTTTCTTTCTTTTGTACTGGTGATTGAACCCAGGGACATTCTACACCCTCAACTCGATTTTATTTCTTATTTTGAAACAGAGTCTCGTTAAGTTGCCGAGGCTGGCTTCGAACCTACCATCCTCCTGTCTCAGCTCCCCCAAGGACCGGGATTACAGGCATGCACCACCAGGCCTGGCTCTTCTAGTTATTTTGCATGATGTGATACAATACCGTTGACCCTAATCACCCCTCTGCTCAATAGACCCCAGAATTCATTCCATAATATAAAAGCCCAGGCAGCCGGGCACGGTGGGCACGCTTGTAATCCCTGTGCTTGGGAGGCAGAGACAGGAGGATCGCGCAGGTTCGAAGCCAGCCGCGCTGGCTTAAGAGACCCTGTTTCCAAATAAAAAAGTATAAAAATGGGTCTGGGAGTGTAGCCCAGAGTTAGAAGGGTTTCCAGGAACCCCAGTACCACCAAAAATAAATAAATAAATAAATAAATAAATAAATAAATAAAAACCCACATAAAATAAATAGACAAATGTAATTACATTAAACTAGAAATTTTCTGCACAGCAAAGGAGGAAACCTGACCAATGGGCAGAAATGCAAACTAACTGTGAGACAGGGGACAGCCACCACATGTGAGGGGCAGTGGGCTCACCATGGTACCACAGAAAAAGAAAGGAAAAGGAGCCGGGCGTGGTGGCGCACGCTTGTAATCCCAGCATTCGGGAGGCTGAGACAGGAGGATCGTGATTCACGGACAGCCTCAGCTACTTAGTGAGGCCCTCTGCAACTCAGTGAGACCTGGTTTCAAAATAAAAGATAAAAATAGGGCTGGAGCGTAGCTCAGAGGTAGAATGCCCCTGGATTCCATCCCCAGTACCACACACACAAAAAAAAAGAAAAGAAAAGAAAAGAAAATAGAAGGAAAAATAATAAGTGCTAGATCATAATAAACACTAGAAAAATAATAACTTCAGAAAGAATAACTATACAACTTGAATTTCAGAAAGAATAATCATACAGTTGACATTTAAGAGTATGGGCTTTTAAAGAAACAAAGCAAAAAAAATTTTAGGAAATTTTTATCCTATGAAAGAAAAAATACGGTAAATAAAATTTTAAATGAAAAAGAACAAGCGGAAAACAGATGCCCTTTTCTCTATTAATATGTCTGAGGGTTTCAAATAAAGGCACGATGATTTGTGAGAAATATAAAACTGTCGGATAATGGTGGGGTTTACAAGTGAGGGTTCGGATCTTCAAAGAATAGATAATTCCCGTGTTTAACCACAACTTTTACAGTTTGATAAGATCGTAAGCTAGCAAATTAAATTCCACATTAGGTTATAATAATCATTTGTGATGACCAAAAACACGTTCTTTTGGTTTTTCCAAGAAGATTCTTGCTATGAGTGGTGCTCTGGGAAGGTTAATACAAAAATCGATGGTTAGTAAGGGTAGAAAATGTACCTGATGTTACCGAGTTCATATCTAATAAATTTTTTTCTGTGTGTGGTACTGGGGATTGAGACCCTGGGCATTTTATTTATTTATTAATTGATTGATTGATCTTTGTGGGTCTGGGGATGGAACCCAGGGGCATTCAACCTCTGAGCTATACCCTCAGCCCTATTTTTTTTTTCTTTATTTTGAAACAGAGTCTCACTGAGTTGCTGAGGGCCTCACTAAGTAGCTGAGGCTGGCCTCGAACCACAATCCTATCTCAGCCTCCCAAATCCTGGAGTTACAAGCCTGCCCTACCAAACCAGGCTTATTTCTTTATTTTGAAACAATGTTTCACTAAGTTGCAAAGGGCCTAAGTAGGAGACTGTCTCACACACCCCATTTATTTCTTTATTTTGAAACAAAGTCTCACTAAGTTGCAAAGGGCCTCCTAAGTAGCAGAGACTGTCTCCCACACCAGGCTTGTTTCTTTATTTTGAAACAAGGTCTCACTAAGTTGCAAAGGGCCTAAGTAGCGGAGACTGTCTCGCAAACCGCAATCCGCCTGTCCCAGCCTCCCAAATGCTGGGGTTACAAGTGTGCACCACCATGCCCGGCTCCTTTTTTATTTTTTTTTTACTTGGAAACAGGGTCTTCTTAAGTCGCTGAGGCTGGCCTCAAACCTGTGATCCTCCTGTCTCAGCCTTACACATACTGCGTATACGGGCGTTCACCACCACACCTGGCTTGGTAAGAAAATTTTAGAGAGAAAAAAAAAGAGAAAGCTATTTCCTCAGTGCACAAAGAATATTTATCTCAGCTGGACGCGGTGCTTCACACCTGTAACCTCACTACTTGGAAAGTTGAGACAGGAGGATCATAGGTTCGAGATCAGCCTCACCAATTTAGTGAGACCCCGTTTGCAAATAAAATGAAAAAAATAGGGCTAGAGCTATAGTTTGTAGGTGGATTCCATCCCCAGTACCATAAAAAAGAAAGAAAAAACAAAGAATATGTATCACAGAAAACTGTGTTTAATAGCACAACATGTTCCCATTACTAGTAGATTTAAGATCGTTATGAATACTCTGGCCAACACAAATGAGATAGGGAATAAAAATATGATGCCGGGCGCGGTGGGCACGCTCGTCATCCCCGCGCTCGGGAGGCGGAGACAGGAGGATCGCGCAGGTTCGAAGCCAGCCGCGCGCGCTGGCTTAAGAGACTCTGCTTCCAAATAAAAATATAAAAATGGGTCTGGGAGTGTAGCCCGGAGGTAGAAGGGTTTCCAGGAACCCCAGTACCACCAAAAAATAAATAAATAAATATTACTGGAAAAAATAAGACAGCATTCTTAGGTTATATGCGAGGTTGTAGTGAATTGCCTGTGAATGGTATAAATAAAAGACAGTAGATACTTGTCTGTCATCAATAACCAGTTAGAAGGTTTAATGGATAAAATAGATTTTATTCCAGGCTGGGCACGGTGGTACACACCTATAATCCCAGTATTTGGGAGGCTGACAGAGGAGGATCTCAGGTTCAAGGAAACCTCTGCAAATAGCAAGGTCCTATTCCCAAATAAAAAATAAAATAGTCCAGGTATAGTGACACACACTCGTAATGCTAGTATTGGGGAGGCTGAGACGGGAGGATCACAGACTGGAGGACAACTGAGGCCAGCAGAGAGACTCTCGTCCACCAAGTGAGACCCTGTTTTCAAATAAGAATAAAAATAGAGCTGAAGGTGTAGCTCAGAGGTAGAATGCCCCGAGTTCAATCCCAAGTACCACTAAATACATCCATACATGCATACGTACACACACACACACACACACACACACACACACACACACGCACGCATACATACATACATAATCATCCTGGAGGTGTAGATCAGAGAATGCCCCTGGGTACAATCCCTAGCACCACACAAGCATATAAAACATGTTTATGATTCAGTTATTTTTTTTAAAGACAGGACATAAATTTACATACAGTATGAGCTTGATACTATGATATATTGCATATCATATAAATGCATAAAAATGTAGGGTAAGAAAATAAATAAATGTCAATGGTCTAAAATAAGAGGTAAGAGCCAGGCGTGGTGGCGCACACTTGTAATCCCAGTGTTTGGGAGGCTGAGACCGGAGGATCGCGGGTTTGAGGACAGCCTCAGCTACTTAGTGAGGCCCTTTGCAACTCAGTGAGACCCTGTTTCAAAATAAAGAATAAAAAACAAGGGTGGGGGTCTAGCTCAGAGGTAGAATGCCCCTGGGTTCCATTCCGAGTACCACACACAAAAAAATAAAATAATAGTAAGACCTTGGGAGTAGCAGAACAGGGTTGACCTCCACCCTCACCTCTTTGGGTGTTGTGGATTCTTAGAATCACTCAAGTCCTACTTTCTCCATGTAAAATAATAATAATATTAAGGTCATTTCATGACAAACTTCCTAGTCCATAGTAAACATATATTAGAGTTACTATTACCCGAAGGCAAAATTACCAGTGACATAATTTTTTCTTTATTAGATCTCTGTGTCTTCTTTCTTTCTTTCTTTCTTTCTTTCTTTCTTTCTTTCTTTCTTTCTTCTCTTTTTCTTGTGGTACTGGGATGGAACCCAGGGCATTCTACCTCTGAGTTACACCCTCAGCCCTACTTTATTCTTTTATTTTGAAACAGGGTCTCACTAAATTGCGGAAGGCCTAAGTTGCTGAATCTGGCCTGGAGCTTGCAATCCTCCTCTTTCAGACTCCCAAGTACTGGGGTTACAAGCGTGTGCCACCACGACTGGCTAATCTCTGTGTTTTCTAATTCCTTTTCTCTTCTTTTTCAAAATTTTATGTTACTGAGGATGGAACCCAGGGGTCTTCTACCTCAAAGCTACACCCCCAGCCCTTTTTATTTCTTATTTTGAAACAGGGTCTTGCTAAGTTGCTGAGGCTGGCCTCGAATCTGTGATCAGCCTCCTCAACACTGGAATTACATGCGTATACCACCACGCTCGGCTTATTACTTTTATAATCGTGGGAGAAATCCCCCTTAAAATTCCCATGACATGGTGGCACACGCCTGTCATCTCAGTACTTGGAAGGCTGAGACAGGAGGGTTGCAGGTTTGAGGACAGCCTCAGCTACTTAGTGAGACCCTGTTTCAAAATAACAAGTACATTTTTTCTTTTGCGATGGAACCCAGGGGCATTCTACCTCCAAGCTACACCCCCAGCCCTGTTTTCTATTCTTTATTTTGAAACAGGGTCTCACTGAGTGGCAAAGGGCCTCAGAAAGTAGAACCATCATCCTCTCATCTCAGCCTCCCGAATGCTGGGATTACAAGTGTGTGCCACCACGCCTGGCTAAGAAATGCGTTTTTTATTTGTTTTATTATTTTTTTCCCTCTTTTTTTGTGGTACTGAGAGTGGAACTCAGAGGCTTTCTACCTCCGGGCTACACTCCCAGACCTACTTTATACTTTATTTGGAAACAGGGTCTCACTAAGTTGCTGAGAGCCTCACTCAGTAGCTGAGGCTGGCTTCGAACCTGTGCGATACTCCCAAATGCTGGGATTACAAGGGTGCGCCACCACATCTGGCTCAAATAACATTTTTTAACAGGCTGGGGGTGTAGCTCAGAGATAGAATGCCTCTGGGTTCTAACTCCAGTAACATGCACACACACACACACACACACACACACACACACACACACGCCATGTTTTACAGAGCACAATGACACCCACCTGTAATCCCAGTACTTGGGAGGCTGAGACAGGAGGATCACAGGTTCAAGGCCAGCCTCAGCAACAAAGTAAGAACCTATTTCAAAATTAAAATGTCTTGGGGGAACACCTCAGAGGCAGAAGGCCCCTGGGTTCAATCCCCGGGACCAAAAAAAAAAAAAAGAGAACAATTCCAGCTAACATTTTGCAACCAAATACCACAGAGCTACAAACGCACTCACCCCCTTCCCAGAGGAAGGCCGCACAATGTCTTTTCAGTCCTTACCTCCAGCTCCAAGCCCAGGATTTCTACATAGTAACCGTTCCCCTAATTCTTTTGGAACCCATTTCGATATTATGAAAGTTTGGACTCAAATGTAAAGTTAACCCCCAGAACTTACCCTATATAAAAATAATGTGTGCCCAGGCGTGGTGGCGCACACTTGTAATCCCAGCATTCGGGAGGCTGAGAACGGAGGATCGTGGTGAAACGGGGTTTCTTGAGAAGAAACACGGCGTTTCCTTAAGATGAAAGGGAGTTTCTTCTCAAGATCGGCGTTTCCTTACCGGATTCTTGTCTGCGGTGAGCAAAGAATGATACCCGCAGACCGCAGGAAGGGGAGTAGAAGGTTTATTGGAAGCAGCAGGGAATAGGGAAAAGTGGCTGAACACCCCTACGGGCTGTCAGAACTCTGGTGTCCAGCAGCTGCCTTCAGGACAATGCTTGAGGGTAGCCCAAGCCGAATGCCTCCAGTTGCAAGCTGCTTTCTCCCAGAGTCCACGCGATCTGCCAGAAAAGTAGTGCAGGCCACCCCTTGGGGCCTCAGTTGGCCTTAATGTCCAGCAGAGGCCTTCTGGTCACTACCCGAGTGTAGCCTGGGCCAAGTGCCTTCAATTGCACCCACCTTCTCTCAAAGCTAACGCGACCTGAGAGAGAAAGAAAAGCTCCCCAATGGGGGGGGGGGGGTCCCAGAGTGGGTAACGGTCCTGGTGACTGTGCTAGGGGTTTACATATCTCTGCATGTCCTCTGTTGCTTGGAGTCTGGGAGGCAGTTCTTAAAATTTGCATAGAGTATTTGCATGTCCTTTGAGGGGTCTCCTTTCAGTAGGGGTGTCAGACTTGCTCCAGTGATGTCTCCTGAGTTTGTTGATTAGTAAACAGATGAGTTTGTGAAGCTTTGGTCCTTCTTATCTCTGAACCTTGGAAGAGCTGGTCTCTTTTAGGAGCCTTGGAAGTTAATTAGTATTCGTCGCCCCTCAGGAAATTAAGTTTTTCTACCGAGGCCTCTTCCCTACCTGCCTACTTCCTTTCTACCTCCTCAGTGGTTCGCAGACAGCCTCAGCTACTTAGTGAGGCCCTTTGCAACCCAGTGAGACCCTGTCTCAAAATAAAGAATAAAAAAATAGGGCAGGGGGTGTTGCTCGGAGGTAGAATGCCCCTGGGTTCCATCCCCAGACCCGCAAAAAAAATAAATAAATAAATAAAAAGAATAAAAGCCGGGCCTGGTGGTGCACACGCTTGGGAGGTGAAGACAGGAGGATCACAGGTTCGAGACCAACCTTAGCAATCTAGTGAGACCCTATTTCAATATAAAAAAATAATAAAAAGGATTAGGGACGTACCCAGAGGAAGAACCCTCTCTGGTTTCAATCCCCAGGACACCCTTTCCCAAATATCACATTAAGTTAAACATTATACTTGACCTGATGTCAAAATTCAGATCAAAATTTTAACTTTAATCTTAATTTTTTTAATTTTTAAAAATTTAAGCCAGGCGCGGGGGCGCACGCTTATAATCCCAGCATTTGGGAGGCTGAGACCAGAGGATCGCGGACTGCCTCAGCTACTTAGTGAGGCCCTCTGCAACTCAGTGAGACCTGGTTTCAAAATAAAGAATAAAAAATAGGGCAGGGGGTATAGCTCGGAGGTCGAATGCCCCTGGGTTCTACCCCCAGACCCGCAAAAAAATTTTTTTTTAAATTTTAATAGGTGCATTAAACATATTGCATAAAATGACCTCCTGGCCATGCATATAAGGTTATTTGGACTTTGGCTCCACCCCAAGATATCACATTGCGTGTATGCAAATATTCCCCAATTCAAGCACTATGGTCCCCAAGCATTTTAGATAAGGGGTTCTCAACCTCACTGCCTCTCGTTTGCTTTTGCCTTATTTTAGGTTTGGTGGGTGTGTTAGTCCGCTTTCTGCCACTGTGACAAAATACCAGAGGAAAGAAGTCTATAGGAGGAAAGGTTGAGCTGGGTACAGTGGCACGTGTCTGAATTCCAGTACTGGAGACAGGAGGATCGAAGGTTCAGGCCTGACGCGGTGGCGCACACTTGTCATCCCAGGACTTGAGAGGCTGAGACAGGAGAATTGCAGGTTTGAGGCCAGTCTCAGCAACTTAGTGACACCCTTTGCAACTTAGGGAGACCCCGTTTCAAAATAAAAAATAAAGTAGGGCTGGTGGTGTAGACTAGAAGTAACAATGCCACTGGGTTAAACAAACAAACAAAAAACTAGCAAAACTTAGACCTGCTGTTGTTGGTGAGACTTCTGTTATTCTGCTCTCTGTTGTAAGCAATAACTTATACACAAAACTGTGAATAATTAGATTTAAAATTTAAGCCAGGTACGATGGCAAGCACCTGTCACCCCCACTACATGGGAGACCGAGACAGGAAGTTTGAGGCCAGTACGGGCAACATAGTGACACCTTGTCTCTCAAAAAAATTAAATTTAAGCCCGGCGTGGTGACGCACACTTGTAATCCCAGTGTTGGGAGGCTGAGACCGGACGATCGCGGTTCAAGGGCAGCTTCAGCTACTTAGCGAGGCCCTTCGCAACTCAGTGAGACCTTGCTTCAAAAATAAAAAGACTAGCCGGGCGTGGTGGCGCAACCTTGTAATCCCCGCGCTTGGGAGGCTGAGACAGGAGGATCGCGCAGTTTCGAAGCCAGCCTCAGCTACTTAGTGAGGCTCTCTGCAACTTAGTGAGACCCTGTTTCCAAATAAAATATAAAATAGGTCTGGGAGTGTAGCCTCAGGGTAGAAAGCCCCTGGGTTCCATCCCTAGTACTACAAAAATAAATAAATAAATAAATAAATAAATAAATATATATATATATATTAAAAAAGCCTGGCGTGGTGGCACACACTTGTAATCCCAGCATTCAGGACGCTGAGACCAGAGAATCGCGGTTCGCGGCCAGCCTCAGCTACTTAGTGAGGCCCTCTGCAACTCAGTGAGACCCGGTTTCGAAATAAAGAATAAAAAATAGGGCAAGGGGTGTAGCTCAGAGGTCAAATGCCCCTGGGTCCCATCCCCAGACCTGCAATAAATAAATAAATAAATAAATAAATAAAATAAAAATAAAAGACTAAAAAATAGGACTGGGGGTGTAGCTCGGAGGTACAATGCCCCTGGTTCCATCCCCAGTAACCCCCCAAAAATAAAAGAAAGAGAGAAAGAAAAAAGAAAGAAAGAAAGAAAGAAAAAAAGAAAGAAAAAATATATTCCAGTCCACCAAGATCTGCAGAACTAGAATTTGATTTTAACAGGGTGCCTGAATTATTTGTACAGTATTGTAAGGTGTGAGCTCCTTCACCTCCTCAGACTCCGCACACCACCTGACCCTTGGGATCCTGCCTGCCTCTGGTGGGGTGTCTGCCCGCACTGGGAGCCGTTGATGGAGCCGCCAGGACACTTCATCAGAGCTTAAAGGAGGCCTAAGGAGGCTTGCGGAAGCCTTTCAGGGAAAGAGTGGCAGGGACCAGATAGGGCCAGATAGGTGAGCGGGTCCCTCCTTCCCAGGAGCCAGTTACACGCTGATGACACCAGCCCTCAAAGCTGCCAGTTAATCCACTTAAACTGCTTAGATGGGAAAGGGTGGCCTTTCCGTGGGGATTCCTTGATGGATTAAGACTTTTTTTTTTTTTTTGGTATTGTGGATTGAACCCAGGGGCATTCTACCCCCAAGTTACACTCCCAGCCCTTTATATGTTTTATTTTGAAACAGGGTCTCCCTCAGTTGCTGAGGCTGGTCTCTAACCCGCAATCCTCCTGTCTCAGCCTCCCAAGCACCAGGATTACAGGTCCCCAGCCACCGCATCTGGCTGGATTAAGGCTGTTCTCAGTCACAAGCTCTGACTGAGGAGACAGCCATCGCTCCCAGGGTCAATTCTTAGAATTCTTAGAATGGCTTAGGCTTCGACTTCACTTGACTAATTAGCCCTCCTGTCCCCAAATCATTGAGAAGCAAGGTCTCCACCTGCAAGCAAAGCCTCTTCTCTCGTGGTTTGACCAAGAAGTGCCGGAACATCCAGTCAGAAAGCCCACACATTTGAGATTCTCTTTGGTAGTTCATGGGCAGCCTCAGCCTTAGTGAGGCCCTTTGCAATTCAGTGAGACCCTGTTTCAAATTAAAAGAATTAAAAAAAAAAAAATAGGGCTGGTGCTATATCTTGGAGGTAGAATGCCCCTGGATTCAATCTCCAGTACCACAAAAAAAAAAAAAAAAAAAAAAAAGAGAGAAAAGAAGGAGAGAAAGAAAGAAAGAAAAAAAATGAAATTGGCCGAAGGGCTTCTACCCCCGAGCTACACCCCCAGCCCTATTTTTTTTGGGGGGAGTCTGGCAATGGAACCCAGGGGCGTTTGACCTCCAAGCTACACCCCCTGCCCTATATTTTATTCTTTATTTTGTACCACAAAAAAAAAAAGAAAGAAATTACCAGCAGGGCTTCTACCTCTGAGATACGCCCTCAGCCCTATTCTTTATTATTATTATTATTATTATTATTATTATTATTATTATTATAACTGTGGATGGAACCTGGGTGCATTCTACCTCTGAGAGACATATTTTACTCTTTATTTTGAAACAGGGTCTCACTGAGTTGCAGAGGGCCTCACTAAGTAGCTGAGGCTGGCTGTGAACCGCGATCCTCCGGTCTCAAGCCTCCTGAATGCTGGGATTACATGCCACCAAGCCCCGATTCGAGACTCTATTTCAAAATAAAAGACAAGTAAATAAATAAAGTAGGGCTTGGGGTATAGCTCAGAGGTAGAATGCCTCTTAGTTCACTCTCTAGCACGCACACATACGCGTGTATACACACACACACACACACACACACACACAAATTGGTAAAAAAAAAAAAAAAAGTAATCTTTGGCACCATGGGAAGCAGGTAGACTTGCCTACCCCACAGTTAACACCTTTCTCACTTAACAGGAAAGGTTGGGCCACTTAATAAAGGTACCAAGCTGGCCAGAGAACATACCAGAACATACCAGGGCAAAAAGCCTAGGTTTTTCCACAAAGCATAAAAATTGAAGCACAGCCCGAAAGGAGATGGCGCTCCTGAGGGACCTGTCAACTCCTGCACTCTAACTATTGTACGGTGGTGTTCAATATTTTTTATATTTTTGGAAATATAATATTTCCAATATTTTTGGAAATAGAGTCTCGCTACGCCTCTGAGGCTGGCCTCAAACCTGCCATCCTCCTGTCTCAGCCCCCCAAGTCCTGGGATTACAGACCTGTGTCACCACACCCAGCCTGCAGACATCCTCTAAATGTCCAAGTCACTTTCCAGATGCTTAGACACAAACCTGTCTTCTCTGGGAGGCTGAGTTGCAGGCCATGGGTCATTTAGCAGCCCCCACGGGCCTGCTGACACAGCGCCTTGCTGTAACAGGTGCTCAGGAAGTCTTGTTGTATTAACGAGCAAATATGTTTAAAAGGGCCAAAGGCAGCCACACCTCATTTTAATTCTCTAGAATGAAACACACCTGGGTAGCTAAATTTTTTTTTTTTTTTTTTTGGTGGTAATGGGGATTGAACCCAGGGGCATTCTACCTCTGATCTCCCTCCCCCCAGCCCATTTTGTTTATTTTTTTAAATTTGAAATAGGGAGGGTCTTACTAAGTTGCTAAGGGTCTTGTGAAGTTGCTCAAGCTGGCCTTGAACCTGCAATCCTCCTGTCTTAGCCTCCCAAGAACAGGGATCACAAAGCTTTCACCACCTAGCTGGGCTGGAATCCCCTTCTTTCCAATATTACTGGAGAGATTTTGTTATTTATTTATTTATTTTGCTGTTGTCGTTTTTGGTACTAAGAGTGGAACCAAGGGGCATTCTACCTCTGAGCTACACCCCTAGCCCTGTTTTTTATTCTTTATTTTAGAATGGGGTCTCGCTGAGTTGCAGAGGGCCTCACCGAGTAGCTGAGGCTGGCCACAAACCGCGAGCCTCCTGTCTCGACTTCCGAAGGCTGGGATTACAAGAGTGCGCCACCGCGCCCGCCCAGCTCACTGGAGAGATTTTTGAACCCATACATATCTAAAATACGTAACAATTTTCTTGAGAGGGCCCACTGTGAGCACAGCTCTATGGTATTTGTGACGTGAATTACAGATAATGGATTTGGAGTTGTGTTGAGCAACCTTCCTAACTGGGTCTCAAGGGAGCATCTGCATTCCCTTGGACTCCAGCCCCGGTTGGCAAGCTGCACCAGAGCCCACTTCACACTGCTGTCCAGGGCTGCTTAGCAGATATCAGATATCTCTAATATCTGACTAAAGGGTTCACCAGTCACTGGCTTTTTGTCATCTCTCTGAGGTTACTCAGTATCAGCTTTTAGAAGTCAATGAAGAAATCATTTCCATTGACATTGTATACCTGTGTGAGAATACCAATGTCAGTGTCAATACCCTGTGTGGAGAAGGTGAGATGGGAAGAGAGCCTCATGAAAGCCCACCAAGTGCTATGGGTATGTATGTCACTATTACAATAAACTACATTGTGCTGTGAGCTTATAATGCACCAATAAATGTAAAAAAGAAAGAAAGAAGAAAGGGAAAAAAAAAAACAAATTAAAAACTCCTTGCCAGGTGTAGTGGTGTACACTTGTAATCCCAGTACTTGGGTACTTGGGCTAAAACAAGAGGCTCACAGGTTGGAGGACACGTCGGCAACTTAGTGAAGCCCTCCGCAACCTAGTGAGACCTTGTTTCAAAATAAAAAATAAAATTGGGCCGGGTGTGGTGGCACACGCTTATAATCTCAGCAGTCAGGAGGCTGAGACGGGAGGATCACACGTGATTTGCAGACGGCCTCAGCTACTTAGTGAGGTCCTTTGCAACTCAGTGAGACCCTGTTTCAAAATAAAGAATAAAAATATTGCCGGGTGTGGTGGCATGTGCTTGTCATCCCAGCGCTTGGGAGGCTGAGACAGGAGGATCGCACAGGTTTGAAGCCAGCCTCAGGTACTTAGTGAGGCTCTCAGCAACTTAGTGAGACCCTGTTTCTAATAAAATATAAAAATAGGTCTGGGAGTATAGCCCAGAGGTAGAAAGCCCCTGGGTCCCATCCCTAGTACCACAAACATAAATAAATAAATAAATAAATAAATAAATAAATAAGGCTGGAGATATAGCTTGGAAGTAGAATGCCCCTGGGTTTTATCCCTAATACCATAAAGAAAGACAGAAAGAAAGAAAGAAAGAAAGAAAGAAAGAAAGAAAGAAAGAGGGGAGAGTAGCTCAGAGGTAGAACACCCCTGGGTTTCATCTCCAGTACCATGAATAAATAAATAAATAAATAAATAAATAAATAAATAGGGCTGGATATATAGCTTGGAAGTAGAATGCCCCTGGTTTCATCCCTAGTACAATAAATAAATAAATAAATAAATAAATAAATAAATAAATAAGGAGGGGATAGTAGCTCAGAGGTAGAACGCCCCTGGGTTTCATCTCCAGCATCCCCCCAAATGTCTGGGGTATATAGCTCAGAGGTGGTATATCCCTGGGTTCAATCTCTAACACCCCCAAAATGTCTACAGTGTAGCTCAGAGGTAGAACGTCCCCTGGGTTCAATCTCCAGCACCCCCCCCCCGCAAAATGTCTGGGGTGTAGCTCCGAGGTGGAATATCCCTGGCTTCCATCCCCAGTACAAAAAGGAACAAAAGCAGCACCCCCCGGTAGAGGGGCATCGGTGGAGTGGCTGGGGTACCGGCCGGATCCAAGGACGATGGCCCTGAAGGATTCACTGAAAACGGGCTCACACAGCGGACCGTGGTCTTGCCTTTTGGTCCTACTTCGAAATGGGGACGAACCAGAGAGACCAAGCCATTCCCAGCAGTCGTCCCTCCCTGTCCTGGCCCACAGCTCCCTGTGCCACCTGAGCTTCCGTTTACTCTCCCTACAGACTGTCCCGGGGCCCCTGCCAAAGAGAAGGCCGGGCGGGCCGGTGGTGCCAGCTGTTCCCGAGCTGGCCCGCGGGTGAGCGCACACCGGACCTGGAAGCAGCGACACTTCACTCTCCCAGAGCTGGCAGCCGTTGATGGCAGCGCAGTCCTGTCTTTCTCCAGTGTCCGTGAAGTGCTGCCTCGGAGTCACACCCCAGCACGGGGCCGGGAGGAACACGGCGGGAGGAGGAAGATGGTGTGGGATAGACCAGAAGGGTGCAGAGCCCAGAGGACCCAGGACTTGGGGCCTTTTAGTCACAGAGGACCCTGAACTGATTGATCAGTCAAGTCCTCTGGTCTAGCGACTGCCCCTAAACAGTTGCAAGTCACAGAAAACAAGGTCTCTCTCTGATCCAACACCGACGACACCCTACCACCCTCCTTGAGCGGCTGGGCCTGGAAGCCAGGACCCCGCCCCTGTCCTCAGAAGAGGGGTGTCCCCGCTGGGACGGACGATCCGAATCCTCCAGGTTTCTTCACTTCTCTGAGCTGCAATTTCGTCATTTTGTGAAGCGGGGCTCCTGGCATTCCTGTCAAGATTCCAGGAGCTAATAATAGCCACGGAAAGCCGTGGTTAGCGTAAATGCCCAGCAAGTGTGGCCTGCCCGGCCCGCCCCTGAGCCCCGGACTCGGCACCTCTGGCAGGACGCAGGAATCCGCCAGGAGGTGTGTGAGCCACACCTTGAGAAATACTGCCCCGGGAAGACAGGTGTGGCCCATCTGGCCTGGCACCGTGGCTGGCCCGGGGGTAAGCCGTAACCGAGTGCAGATCAGAGGGACCGGAGGAGAGCTGTGGCTGGTCACACGCCCACCTGCTCCGCCACCTTGAAGGCAAGGGGCCTGCGCAGATTTGGTTTGATAATGAAAAAATAATTCTCTCCAGGGTTGGGGGCCCTTACCTGTGTAATCCCGGTACTTGGGAGACTGAGATGGGAGGATTGCAGGTTCAAGGCCAGCCTCCACTACTTAGTGAGATCCTGTTTCAATGTAAAAAATTAAATAAAGTAGGGCTGGGGGGTTAGGGGTATAGCTCAAAGATAGAATGCCTCCGGGTTTAATCTCAAGTACTACAAGAAGAAAAAATGAAAGAAAAGAAGAAAGGAAGGAAGGAAGGGAGAAAGAAAGAAAGAAAGAAAGAAGAAAAGAAAGCCAAGCATGGTGGCACATGCGTGTAATCCTAGCATTAGGGAGGCTGAGACAGGAGGATCGCAGTTCGCAGACAGCCTCAGCTACTTAGTGAGGCCCTTTGTAACTCAGTGAGACCCTATTTCAAAATAAAAAGAATAAAAAAAATTAGGCTTGTGGTGTAGCCCAGAGGTAGAATGCCCCTGGGTTCCATCCCTAGTACTGCAAATAAATAAACAAACAAACAAATAAAAACAGGGCTGGGAGTATAGCTTGGAGGTAGAATGCCTCTGGCTTTCATTCCCAGTACTGTTAAAAAAAAAAAAGAAGAAGAAAGAAAGAAAGAAAGAAAGAAAGAAAGAAAGAAAGAAAGAAAGAAAAGAAAGCCGGGCGTGGTGGCGCAAGTTTGTAATCCCCATTCTTGGGAGGCAGAGACAGGAGGATCGTGCAGGTTCTGGCTTAAGAGACCCTGTTTCCAAAAATAAAAACAAAGTATAAAATAGGTCTGGGAGTGTAGCCTGGAGGTAGAAGGGCTTCCAGGAACCCCAGTACCACAAAAAAGAAAGAAAGAAAGAAAGAAAGAAAGAAAGAAAGAAAGAAAGAAAGAAAGGAGTCGGGTGTGGTGATGATGGCGCACACGTGTAATCCCCAAGCTTGCGAGACTGAGACCAGAGGATCACAGGTTCGAAGCCAGCCTCAGCTACTTAGTGAGAGAGACCCTGTTTCAAAATAAAATATAAAATAGGTCTAGGAGTATAGCCCAGAGGTAGAAAGCCCCTGGGTTCCACCCCCAATACCACCAAAAAAAAAAATATGAATGAATAAAAGAAAAAAGGAGAGAAAGAAGGAAAGAAAAAAGAAGGAAAGAAATGGAAAAGAAGGAAGGAAAGAAAAAAGAAATAAATATAGTTCTCTTCCTTCTCTGCTAATGGGTGCCTGCCTGTTTCTCTCCGCCCGCACCCTGTGAGTCTGTTACTCTGTCCTTAGTTCCTATATGGCGCCTCCCAGGGGAGCCGTGATGAGGGGCTCCCCGCCCCCTCCCGTCATTCCTCAGTGGGCTGGGTGAGGGAGGACGGCCTGCGGGGGGACCTGGGGAGCAGAGACCACCGGGGGCCCTCCAGGCCCGGGGCGCCGTGGCTGTCACACAGCAACGCTAGCTCTTTCTATTTTCCCAAAGAAGCCCGCTATCCAGATTTTTGTGCGGTTTATTCCCACTAATGAATGCTGCAAAGTAAACCAAAAATCTTTTCCCCCAGCTCCACCAAACAAAACACATTGCTGGCCGGATCCAGCCTGCGGGTGGGGCTCCGGTCTGCAGACCCAGGTCTGGACCTGAGTGACTCCAGCTTTGGGGTCTGCACGGGCACCCTCTCCCCAGCCGCCCCGTGGGCTGGTGGGCAGACAAGCCGGAAGCCAGGTTTTCAACCCTAGCTGCACATTTAAAGAACGGGGCAGCCGGGCGTCGTGGCGCACGCTTGGAATCCCAGCCTCCGGGAGGCTGGGAAAGGAGGCTCGCGGTCCTCCAACAGCCTCAGCTACTTAGCGAGGCCCTCTGCAACTTGGTGAGAACCTGTTTCCAAATAAAGAATAAAAAATTGGGCTGGGGGTGTAGCTTGGAGGTAGAAAGCCCCTGGGTTTCATCCCCAGTACTACACACACACACACACACACACACACACACACACACACACACACACATCATGGATGGGGGGGCGGGGGGAGGAAGGAAAGAAGGAAGGAAGAATTGGTTAAATGCCAAAGTGAGATGAAGTTTCCTGAGAGAACACAGCAGTCAGGACATCTGAAGGGAATTCTGGGATCAGAGAAGAAAAGAAAACGTCTCCTAAAAATTCAGTCACTGCCTTGATTGCCCCAGAGGAACTAAGGACCCATCGCGCTCCCTCCATTTCAAACACGAATCGTCAATTAACGATTCTATTGGCAAATCGCTCTACAATGAAACACACAGGGCTGTTGTTAGAGGCAATTAGGATAATTGTCACGTGTTAATTACGGGTTGATGGGGTTTGCGTGCTGCCAGCAATTACCTTTTGGACCCGAGCTTTTCTGAACCGAATCCAAATCCATAAAGACATTGATATCATACGCGATGTCTTCTGAGCTGGCGAGCCTGCCGTGGTTTTCTAGAGCCGTTTAAGGCATGTAATTATTTTTAATTAGGTTTCCAGGAGAAATTGTCTTAATACCTGTTGCACCAGGTCATAATCTTTTTTTTTTTTTTTAACAGTACTGGGGATGGAACCCAGGGGCGTTCTACCTCCAGCCCTAATTTTTATTTATTTCGAAACAGGGTCTCACTGAGTTGCAGAGGGCCTCACTAAGTAGCTGAGGCTGTCTGCCAACCGTGATCCTCCTGTCTCAGCCTCCCAAATGCTGGGATGACAAGCGTGTACCACCACGCCCGGCTACCAGGTCATTCATATATATATATTTTGCGGGTCTGGGGATGGAACCCAGGGGCATTCGACCTGCGAGCTACACCCCTCCCCTATTTTTTATTATTTATTTTGAAACAGGGCCTCACTAAGTAGCTGAGGCTGTCTGCGAACTGTGATCCTCCTGTCTCAGCCTCCCGAATGCTGGGATGAGGAGCGTGCGCCGCCTGGCCGGCTCCGTCCATCTTTTCTCTGTCATCCAAGGCCACCGTAGAGCTACAAGGGCAGGTGGAGTCGTTGCGACAGAAACCCTGTGACCCACAAAAACTGGCCTTTCCAGAGAAAGTCTGTCTGCCCCGGGCACTGATGTCGATCTAGGTAGATACCACTTATCTTAATTCCAGGAGAAGCGAATGCCCGTCTTTCCTCACACTTCGCAAGCCGTGGGGCCAGGAGGTAGGGTAGCAGCCTTTCTCCTCATCCCAAGCTATTCTCCATCCTCTTTGCCCCAGATCCCCAGACCTCCCGGGCTCACGATTTCAGCTCCCGGGGGCAGCCACTTACCTCTCCCTGGAGACTGCGAGTCCAGGCCCACCGTCAGCCGCATCACCAGCCCCACGCTGACCCCCGTGACTTCCACAACCACACCGGTGACCCCGCGGGCCCTGGACTCCCCGAGCCACGTGGAAGACTGCACGCGTCTCTGCTAGGCTGTGCACGCCCGGATCTTATCTGAGCTCAAAGAAGCCCTGGTTAGAGCCAGCCCTCCGCCATCACAAACCCTCACTACCTTCTCCTGGCTCCTCCTCCTCCCCCTCCTCCCTCTCCCCCTCCTCCCTCTCCCCCTTCTCCCCCTGATTTTGTATTCTGTTTTTTCAGTACTGAGGATGAAACCCAGGGGAATTCTACCTCCTCCTCCTCCTCCTCCTCCTCCTCCTCCTCCTCCTCCTCCTCCCCCTCCTCCCTCTCCTCCCTATCCTCCTCCTCCTCCTCCTTCTTCTCTCTCCCTCCCTCCCTCCCTCCCTCTCTTCCCTCCCTCTCTCCATCCCTATCTCTATCTCGTTCTCTCCCACCTCTCTCTTTCTGTGTCCTACCTCACTAGGAATACAAAAGCAACCTTGCAATCCCAGCATTTGGGAGGCTCAGACAGGAGAATGGCGGTTCGAGGTCAGCCTCGGCAACTTAGTGAGACCCTGTTTCGAGATAAAAATAAATAAATAAATAAAACCCAGGCGTGGTGGCGCACGCTTGTCATCCCAGCATTCGGGAGGCTGAGACAGGAGGATCGCGGTTCGCGGACAGCCTCGGCTACTTAGTGAGGCCCTCCGCAACTCGGTGAGACCCGGTTTCAAAATAAAGAATAAAAAATAGGGCAGGGGGTGTCACTCGGAGGTAGAATGCCCCTGGGTTTCATCCTCAGTACTGAAAAAAAAGAATACAAATCAGGCTGGGGAGGTGGACATTGAAGGGAGAATGCCTCTGGTGTTAATCCCCAGCAACACAATAAATAAATAAATAAACAAAAAATAATTAATTAATTAGACTGGGGGCGTAGCGCAGAGGCAGAACACCACAGGGGTCAATCTCTAGTACCACACACACACAGAAAAAGAGTTACAAACTGGGTAAGGTGTTGTTAAAACAAAAGGGTACCATTTTTATTGTATCCTTTGTACAGTTGAGAATACATTATATCAAGGCAGACAAGGTGCTGGTTCAGATTGTGAGTCGGGGACCTAGAAGTTCTCACTACTGTACACCTGTGGATGTATGGCGGGTCGGTGGGGGTCCCGGTGACAGGACAGAGACTTTTCTTTGATTTATGGCATCTAAAATCCAGGGGTAATGTCAGAACTCCTCGAGGGAAATAAGAATATGGAAGCGATTATCTAAAGAATGTAGCTCACGGATAAGAGAGACAGTAAAAAGAAAGGAAGATGTGTCCGTCTAGATGTTTATGATAAATTCGAAATGTGTCATGAACCCAAGTGTCCTTTTGGAAATAAATATAATAGGCCATAAAATTCACAAATGCTTCTTGTTAGTCTAAATGCACGTCAAAGTAAGAAAAAAAAAAAAAAGGACCTGAAAAGCACCAGAGGGTTTGTACCAAAATCTCAGTGGTAGCAGATATTTCAAATGCTCTTCCGTTTAGAGATATTGATCCCCCAACCACACGCTTGCCTTTATTTTTTTTATTTTATATTTATTTTTATTTTATTTTATTTTATTTTTGTTGGTACTAGGGGTGGAACCCAGAGGCTTTCTACCTCCAGGCTATACTCCCAGACTGTTTTTTTTTTATATATATTTTATTTGGAAACAGGGTCTCGCTAAGTTGCCGAGAGCCTCACTAAGTAGCCGAGGCTGGCTTCGAACCCGTGCGATCCTCCTGTCTCAGCCTCCCAAGCG
>NC_137804.1:51632384-51634884 GCF_963383645.1 Muscardinus avellanarius | reverse complement strand
TTTTATTTGGAAACAGGGTCTCCTAAGCCAGCGCGCGCGGCTGGCTTCGAACCTGCGCGATCCTCCTGTCTCTGCCTCCCCAGCGCGGGGATGACAAGCGTGCGCCACCACGCCCGGCTCAAAACAAAAAAATTTAATTGGGCTGGGGGTGTAGCTTGGAGGTAAAGTGCCCCTGGGTTCAATCTCCAGCACCACGATAAAATAAAGCGGACTCTGCAGGGTTTGGCCTGGTTGCTACTGTTTCAGCTGGAGGCTGAGCCTCGGGCATCAGACAGTGTTCGCGAGGCTCTGACGGCCGCAGCTTGAAGCGTGTGGCATGAATTCATGTCCCAATTGCCAGAGATCCCGCAAGAGAACACACCCCTTCCCCCCTCCCCCAGAGGAAAAGGTTGAAATGGAGGTCGGGGAGATGACACAACTCTCTCTTCTGTTCCACCCTCGATTCCTGCGGTTCCTCTCTGCACTCACTCCCCCAGCCCAAGTCCTGGGCAGGATTATTGAGAGGAGGGGGTCAATGAGTGTACACTTTTATTTTCCTTGGAAGAGAGAGAGAGAGAGAGACAAGATAAGCTCAGAGCGGGGGCTGTCACCACCCTGCAAATCTACAGGGACTTTTACAGATAATTAGTAACCCTTTGTGACATTCCCAGAAAAGGAACCTCCACCATGTTGACATAGCTTGCTAAGATTAAGATTTTCCATTCCTAATAGGTGGATGGATTCAGTTTTTCAGAGTTAAAATTCAGTAACACGTTGAAAATAAGCCATACCCGAGCAGTATATATATATATTTATTTATTTATTTATTTTTGGTGGTACTGGGGTTCCTGGAAGCCCTTCTACCTCCGGGCTACACTCCCAGACCTATTTTATATTTTTGAAACAGGGTCTCTTAGGCCAGCGCGGCTGGCTTCGAACCAGCGCGATCCTCCTGTCTCCGCCTCCCAAGCGCGGGGATGACAAGCGTGCGCCACCGCGCCCGGCACCCGAGCACTTTATAACGCTTCTGCATTCTTTATCAAACTGGATTCTTAAAACACAACAGACCCAGGGGCCGTGGCGCACGCTTGTCATCCCAGAATTCTGGAGGCTGAGACAGGAGGATCGCGGTTCGCGGCCAGCCTCAGCCACTTAGTGAGGCCCTCTGCAACTCAGTGAGACACGGTTTCAAAATTAAGAACAAAAAACAGGGCTGGGGGTGGAGCTCGGAGGTAAAATGTCCCTGGGTTCCAGTCCCAGTACCGCAAAAACAAAACAAAAACAAAAAACAAAAAAAAATAACAAAAGAAAAACACAATAAACAAAAAACGACCCAGCCAGGAGTGGTCTTACTTTGCCTGGAAGAAGGGATCTGAATTTTTGAATCCAGGAACTTCCGGAGCTCAGTGGTTGAACATCAGAAAGTCCTTCCACACGGGCTGAGGCAGGAGGATCGCGGTTCGCGGACAGCCTCAGCTGCTTCGTGAGGCCCTCTGCGACTCAGTGAGGCCCTGTTTCAAAATAAAGAATAAAAGATAGGGCTGGGGATGGAGCTCAGAGGTAGAATGCCCCTGGGTTCCATACTCAGACCCGCAAAAAAAAGAAAACAAATTAATAATAAAAATAAAAATAGGACTGGGAGTATAACTCAGAGGTAAAATCACCAGTAAAGAACAAAACCAAAAACAACCACCAAGTGGAAAACCTAAACTCTCTGTGCAACCCCCTCTTAAGAAATAAATAATTAGCCGGGCGTGGTGGGCACGCTTGTCATCCCCGCGCTTGGGAGGCAGAGACAGGAGGATCGCGCAGGTTCGAAGCCAGCCGCGCGCACTGGCTTAGGAGACCCTGTTTCCAAATAAAAATGTAAAAATAGGTCTGGGAGTGTAGCCCGGAGGTAGAAGGGCTTCCAGGAACCCCAGTACCACCAAAAAAAAAAAAAAATAATAATAATAATAAAAAATAAAAAAAGAAATAAATAATTTTAAAAAGTGTGAAAATAGCTGTGGAGGAAAATGAGGACCCAGACACTCAAACCTACCGTGGCTCTGTGTCCAAATAACCAAGACTTCCTTTTTTCGTTTTTGTGTTTGTGTTTTTGGTAGTGGGGATGGAACCTTCAAGCTATACTCCCAGCACCTCCTTTTTTTTTTTTTTTTTTTTTTTTTTTTGCAGGTCTGGGGATAGAAGCCAGCGGCATTCAACCTCCGAGCGACACCTCCAGCCCTATTTTTGATCCTTCCTTCCTCCCTTCCTTCCTTCCTTCCTTCCTTCCTTCTTCCTTCCTTCCTTCTTTTCATTTATTTATTTTTTGGTGGTACTGGGGTTCCTGGAAGCCCTTCTACCTCCGGGCTACACTCCCAGACCTATTTTTACATTTTTATTTGGAAACAGGGTCTCCTAAGCCAGCGCGCGCGGCTGGCTTCGAACCTGCGCGATCCTCCTGTCTCTGCCTCCCGAGCGTGGGGATGACGAGCGTGCGCCACCACGCCCGGCTTATTCTTTATTTTGAACCAGAATC